>NC_034592.1:114024955-114029362 GCF_900095145.1 Mus pahari
CAGAAGAGGGAGTCAGATCTTGTTAGGGATGGTTGTGAGCCACCATGTGGTTGCTGGGATTTAAACTCTGGACCTTCCGAAGAGCAGTCGGGTGCTCTTACCCACTGAGCCATCTCACCAGCCCCGACAAGATGAACTCTTAAACCAAGTAACCTCAGCACCAGTGTTTTGGGGGTTGGCCCTATAGTTTAGGATGTTGTGATTTTAGGCTTTGAGATACAGTGGTGAACAAGTTGTATGTAATTTTATTCTTGTAGAATTTATCTCTTCGTTTGGGAGTAAAAAATACCATAGTGGAGCTGGAGAGATGGCTCAGTGGTTAAGAGCATTTGTTGCTCTTGCTGAGGACTCGGGTTAGGTTCCCAGCACCTACATGGTGGCTCATGATCATTTGTGACTCTAGTTCAAGGGGAAGTCATGCCTTCTTCTGACTTCAGGCACCAGGAACACATGCAGGCAAAACACACAGGAAATCAAAATAAATATTTTTAATTTGGAACTTACTCTATAGGCCAGGCTGGCCTCAAACTCACAGAGATTATTAGCCTGCCTCTGTCTCCCAAGAGCTGGGATTAAAGGCATGTGCCGCCCTGTCCCCCTTAACCATCCCCCCAATAAATAATTCTTTAAAATTATTTAATTTTAAATCCAGTAATCATTATTTTGTAATTTTGTATGATTGTGGAGGTGAGTGCAGAGGTAGAAGCCAGCTCCTTTCAGAGTGAGACTAAGACTCATCTTTCTGTTGAGATACTCCTGAGGGGCAGGATAGAGGATGAGTGACATCAAGACAAGTGAGAGGGGAGATCCAGTGTCCATAGCAGAGAGAGCAAAAGGGACCAGGACTGCAGAGAGAGGTCAGTGCAGTGCTGTGCCAGATAGAGGTAGGAAGTAGATTTAGGATTTGACCTTTCACCAAAGAGCAATGGGATGCAACAGGTCACTCTGTTTTCGTGAAATTATAGATTTAGAGACCAGAACCAGAAAGGGAATAGCCTTAAAGGTCAGTTGACTTTAGATGCTTCCAAGATCAGGGGGACTGATGGAGGGAGCTCCAAATTCTGAAAACCTGGGCTGCGGTCATGAGATGTTATGGGCAGCTGATAGAGACTGCTGGTGAAGGTCAGAGCCAGACACCACTGCTGCTGGTAGAGACGAGGTAGATATTGTGTGGTGGTATAGAGATGAAATGGTTAGGTCTTTCTTTCAGATCAGTTTGTTCTTGGACGTGAGAACACGATAGTGAGGAGAAAAAGCTAGCTCTTACTTGGGGTGATTGAGAGACAATATTTACAAGGCACAGGGACAGAGGTAGGACTAGGCTGAGATAAGCTCAGATTTATACACAGAGTTTGGGGAGTTCTCAAGGTATGTGCCTGGCACATGGACCTTGTTGGTTGAGGTTATTTACCTGTAAGAGGGCTTGCCAGGGAGAGGAAGAGATCTGAGTGTCCGCATGAATAGTTCAGAGAAGAGCCTTTTAAAACAGGGCAGGCACTTCTGATAGTGCCTCAGCTACTCTCATGTGTAAGTGACTGTCACAGACATTCCCTTTGAGCTTGTGCTCATTAAGGCTCAATTAAGACTGCCTCTGACAATACTATTATAGTAAGTGGCTTCTAGAATTGTTAAAATAATAAAAGATCAGGAGTTGTAGCACACATCTATAATCTCAGAACTTTGGAGGTCAGGAATTCAAAGTCAACCTTGGGTGACATAGCAAGTTTGCGACCATTCTGATCTTTATGAGTCTACTCAAAAATAAAAAATAAAAAAAATGAATAAAAAATAAATAAAAAGTAGGGCTTGAGAGTTGGCCCAATGGTTCTGAGTCCTGGTTGGTGGCCTCTTCTACTCCATGGATGCTATGCAATGCGTAGTGTACAGTATAAATAATGTAAGTCTAAAAGAACTGTAAATAGATTATGTATTTCCTGACAGAACATCTGTCTCACGCCTATAATCATAGCTGTTGGGAAGCTGAGGCTGGAGGAAGAGTTCAAGGCAAGCTTCAGCTATAGAATAAGTTCAAGAGTAACCTGGGGCTACTTGGGCTTGTCTCCAAAACCAAAATGAGCGAAAAGGAGCAAGCTAGAGTCTTTTGTGAAAACTTAGTTGAATAATTTTTCACTGAGGGTGAGTAAAGAGTTAATGCTGCTTTTGATTACAGGATTGATACGCATCCTGGTTTTACCTTCTTCATCATCAACTTCTCCTTTTCTTCCTCCTTTTCCTTCTTCAAGTTAAACTAAGAGGCATTGAATGACTACATTTTTGGGGCTTAATTCTTATTTTCAGTGATGTGCTTAATTTTTTTTTTTGTTTTGTTTTTTTTTTTGTTTTTTTCGAGACAGGGTTTCTCTGTGTAGCCCTGGCTGTCCTGGAACTCACTTTGTAGACCAGGCTGACTTCGAACTCAGAAATCTGCCTGCCTCTGCCTCCCAAGTGCTGGGATCAAAGGGGTGCGCCACCACCGCCCGGCTGATATGCTTAATCTTGAATTGGGAGCCTCATGCATGCTAGGCGAACACGTTACCATTGAGCTACATTCTCAAGCCTACCATTTTGGTTTAGATGGCATCAAGTCAGGGCACCTGTTTCTGTGCACGCTCGTGCATGCATGCAGAGGTCAGGATAACTTGGTTTTGGAGCTTGATCTCAAGCTGTCAGGCTTGTGTGTCACGTGCTTTTACCCACTAAACTATCTTGCTGGCCCAGGGTTTAAGACTTATTTACAATGTAAGTCCTGTGTTAGAAGACTATAGGTCTTTATTTTATTTTTTGTTACTTGAAAGGAGTGTAGGATAATGAAGCATTAAATTTTACTAACACTATCACTGGGTTCCTTGTATGCCTAATTTAGGCAGGGGTATAGCACTTTATCCTCAGGAAACTCAGGAGATGGTATAAAATTTGAATTATTTTATGTGTATAGTAAATGACTTTTTTTTCCTAAATGAATGATTACAGATACTAAGTTAATAGTTTCAGTTCAATAAAAATAACTATAGCTGAATGGTTATTAAGATAATACACTTTAATTTTTATGTGAATTTTCATAATTCAGTGATCATCATTTTCTATTCGTGATACTCTTGGTCTTGCAAACTTTATATGACCCAGCACAAGGGAAGGCCTGGGCCAAGTAGTGGGAGTGGGTGGGTAAGGGAGCAGGGGAGGGGGTGGGGGTATAGGGAACTTTCGGGATAGCATTTGAAATGTAAATAAAGAAAATAATAATAATAAAAAAAATTAAAAAAATTTTTCTTAGGTGAGTAAATATGCCTCTATTAACTTAAAGGTTAAATATATTAAGTATGTTTGTAAAATTAACATACATTTAATTCTTTAAGTTATTTCCGTACAAAACTTGGAAGATGAAAGGGAATAACCTAGATTAGGTCTGTATAATTGCCTGTGATGTTAAGACAAACGTTCTGGAGAAGAAAGCACTTACTGGCATTTGTTTTGTGGCAGTGTTTGCTTTCACAGTAGTGATGGTGGTCATAGCATCAACTCCCTCTATTTCAAGTATTTTTCCACTTTTTTTCCCCTCAGGTATTATGCCAGATGCCTTTTATAAATTACCCCTTAATTCTTAGTGTTCCCATTTTATAGGTAGGAAAACTGAGTTTGAAGTGGGGAGGGGGTTTAAAGGTTGCTGCTTGTGTATGAGTGCAGGATGTTTATATATAGGCAGACATGCCTGTATATAGGTCAGAAGACAATTTTACGGAGTTGGTTTGTTTTCCAGGTGGGTTCTGAAAGTCAAATTCAAGTTGCCAGGCTAAGTGGCAAGTTCCTTCACCTACCTTGAAATATTCTTGTTTTGTTTTTTTTGTTTGTTTGTTGTTTTGTTTTTTCCTATCTCCATGCTGGGGAATGGGACTCAGGGCTTTTTATATGCTAGGTATGTATTACCACAGAGTGAAACCTAAGTACAGAGTTTGCAGATGTATTGGATAACTTGTTCAAGGCCACAGAACTTGGGTGAAGTTGGAATTTGAACTTAGGCCTTATGTGATTCTGAAATCCTGCTGTCTATGATACTGTTTGGCTTTTTATTTTTGTCTGAGTCCAGTTACTTTTGCAAATGTTCTTTTGGAAGGACTGTCATGATTCCAGCAAATGCCTTGAAAAATAAAGGAAGCAAAACAGATTTCGATCCCAGCAAATGCCTTGAAAAATAAAGGAAGCAAAATAGATTTTTATAATAGAAAAGATAGCATAAAAGCATCTTAGTTGCTAGAATTGTTGGCTGCTGGTCTGAGGACACAAATGCCTTTGTAACAGAGAGGGAATTCTGAAAGTAACAATGGAAGAGAATGGCAAGTTAGGTTTCTTTTTATTTTATTTTATTTTTTTATTTATTATTTTCTTTATTTACATTTCAAATGCTATCCTGAA
>NC_034592.1:114031832-114038325 GCF_900095145.1 Mus pahari
TATTGAATAGGTAGGGAGAAAGTGGGCAGCCTTGCCTAGTCCCAGATTCTTTGTAGTACTTAGGAGGTGATTCTTGATATTAACCTGGAGCCCTATACTTATGTTCAGGAGCCTAGCTTGTGTTCTTATCTTTTGTGTGTGTGTACTATTTCAGAGTTTCGAAGAGAGCTTAGGGCACAGTCCATAGTAACTGGTGCTGAGATTTTCCTATGTGTTACTATTTGTGGATTGGTCTGATTCAGCTTGCTATGTAGACTAGGCTAGTCTCAGACTTGCAGTAATACCTCAGCTCAGCCTCTCAGGGGCTGAGGTTGCTGCAGGGGTGACTTACCATGCTTAGCTAAGTCTTTGTAATATAATTTTTGGGACTCTAGTGAAAGTCATCTTTACCCATATGACTGATACATATTTCTTGTCTTCTGTTTCTCCAGCACCTCTCTATCATTTCTGTCATTTCCTGGCGTCTTTATTGGGATGTTTTGTTGTCAGCTCCTCCTGAGCTGAGCCCAACACCAGACTTCATATTCCCATTGAAAAGAAAATAGTCCCTTCTTTCTCACTTTTTTCTTTTCTTGCTCTTTGTATCTGTCTAAAGTTTTATTAGTCTCCTACTCTGTCTTACCTGCACCTGGACCTTCACCTTATTGCTAGCCTGTCTGTGCTGCAACCTATATAACTGGTCTCTCAGACCTGTAATGTCCTCCCACATGTTGTCTTACAATCTCTTAAAAATGTGCTATTGTTATACTCAAAAGGTTTTTCTTTTTGCAGGGTCCCACTCTGTAGCCCAGGATAGTCCTGAATTTTTTGTGATCCGCCTGCCTCAGCTTTTCAACTATTAGGATTCTAGACAGAGCCACTGTGACTGGCAGAAAAATCCTTTTACAGGATTTTTTTTTTTTTTTTTTTTGAGACAGGGTTTCACTGTGTAGCCCTGTCTGTCCTGGAACTCACTTTGTAGACCAGGCTGGCCTCGAACCCAGAAACCCGCCTGCCTCTGCCTCCCAAGTGCTGGGATCAAAGGTGTGCACCACTACCGCCCAGCCCCTTTTATACGATTTTTACCCTCCTTTGGAAGTGAAGTCCCCTATGGCCAAGCCTGACAACCGGTTTTGTCCATAGGACCCACACAGTGGCAGGAGAAAATAAACACTGGCAAGTTCCTCTCTGACCTCCACACATGGGCAGTGTGGCACACGTGCGGGCCTCTCCCCAATAAATGAATAAAAACTCAGCAAAGAAACAGGCAAGACTCTCTTAGCTACAGAATGGCCCTGAGCAGTGGCTCTCATCTCTTTAAGCACATCCTTTTTATAGACAAACCCTTCTGCTTTGTAGGTTCTTTGTTTTGTTTTAGTTTTTATTTGTTTGTTTTGTTTTTGGTCTCTGCTGAATCCCATGTTTTCTTCCTCTCTGTATATCTCCCATCCCCCCAAAAGCTGGGGACTGAACTTGGGGTCTTGCCCTTCCTTTTTTCATTCCTTCCAAGTACTGGGCTTATTGGAAGATGCCAGATCTTATTTTCAGTTACTTAAAAAATTTTTTTCCTTTATTTTTGAAACAGGGTACCACTGAATAGCCCTGGCTAGTCTGGAACTCTGGATGAGGTTGGCCTCGAGGTCGTAGAGGTCCTGTGCTGGGATTAAAGGTGTGTGCTACCGTGCCCAGAGTGTCTTTAGGTCTTTATAACAGTAGTTGGTTTTCCTGACATTACCTTCTTTTAAATTGAGCCATCAACTTGTTCAATTCATAGATTATCTTATGAGTGATTATTATGCAGGTAGTATATGGTGCTGGACTAGAATGTGTTAGAAAGATTCAGTCTTTTGAGGGCTCTAATAGACAACATCAGAGAGGAAAGGACTTTGAGCAAATTTACAAGTTTGAGTGTGATTACGCTCTCTGAGGAAGAAAGATATTGCAGCAGGAATCAAGAGTTTTTACACAGGCAAAGCATGGGTTATCTATCATACTTAGTGCCTTCATTTCCTAGTGTGTTATTACACTACATGCTGCTTGCTTGTCAACGGATTCTCTCATAGTTCTTGAGGCTGCATGTCTGAAATGAGGTAAAAATAGTGCACGCCTACTTCTGAAGACTGTAGAGAATATGCTCCACGCCTCGCCTTAGCTTTCGGAGGATCACAGTCATTGTCACTCCGTGGCAAGCTTTTAGTCTCTGCCCCCATCAGACATTCTTACATGGCAGTCTGACACAGAATCACATCACATGTATATGCATGACCTTTTCCTAATCTGATTGTATCTGCAAAGAGCCAAAAAATCACATTGACAGGTAACCAGGGTTAGGGCTTCAACATACATTTTTATAGGACAGAGTTCAACGTATAGTAGTTAATGGAGATTGTTGAAGAAGCCAGTGTTTATGTGTACCCGGGGTGGGGGATAGAGGTGGATTGGAAGCAAAGGAGACTGGAAGGTAACAGTGACCTTTTATTTTCCCTTCCTAAGAGCCTGCAGCTTCAGGGTGTGTCCTTGACCTAGGGTACCCACCATTGATGCTGCCAGTTTGGGGTTGTGATTAGTTGGAGACTGGCATGTGACCTAAGCTGTCTAATCAAGGGGAATCTCAGGACTTGCTGGAGACTCCTCCCCTGTGGTGTTTATGAAGGAGATGCTTTGTCTTTTCTGTAGAGACTGCCTTTAGAAAAGATGCAGCTCACAGTGCTGTGTGGAGAGGAATTCACCCCAAATCAGGGCACATTCCAGAGGAGGGAGGATGGCAGAGGAAACAGTGCTTTAGACCCAACTTAGTGAACCTCTGGGCCAGGCCGCTCCCAAAGCCGTACCTTCTGAGGTTGTGAGGCACTACAGTTTTTATTTTTCTTAAGCTTTAGACTTGATATCTTGTCAATTAAATTGAAAGTTCCTGCTATGTCAACTTTCATAGGGAGGGAGAGCCAGCCAGGTAGGACTGCTCAGTGCCCGATACTATAACACATTATCATAGGTTACTTCTCTTAAAGGTTCCCAAGATAGCTAAATAGTTTTGTTTACTACAGTATAGAGGCATGGATATAAATATACAGAAGATCAGGGTACATTTACTACCAAAACAGTTTTTTTTTTTTTTTTTACTATGACTATTGATTTAATACAGTTGTTGCTTATTTTGAGAATTCAATACAGAACTGACTGGCTGAACAGACATTTTATGTTAATTTTTGGTTTTAATATAAAATTGTTTCCAGAAGCAAAACGAAGCTGCAGTTGTACTTTGTGAAATGCTTGTATCTGAAACTGGTTTTCCACTTAAATAGAACTCTACTACCCTGCTTTTTCAAGCTGCAACTTTCTTTCCCTTTCTCTTCTTTACACTTTCAAATGCAGGGATATGGACTTGACATTTCCTAGCTTTTTTTTTTTCTTCTTAGGATTGCTTTCTTGTACTTTTTTTCTTACTCTGTTATGCCACATCTTTCAGTTGCTTTTCTTTCTTCCTTTTTTCCTTCCTCCATTCTCCTTCCATTTCTTGAGAATTGGAGTTGTGTGTCTCTGACTGTCTACAACCTCTTTTCCTTGTTTGTGGCATGTGAGCCAAACCTCTGAGAGCTGGGGTCACAGGCATGCACCACCATAACCATCTGGAACATTAACTGCTTTTCTTTTATCATTTCAGATCATAATTTGGTTTTAACCTTTCAATTTTTAATTCTTCAAGTCTCCAGATTTTTTTCTCTCCTCTAAGTTACATTTTAAGTGAACATTAGATCTGTGTATCTGCATATTTACTTGTTTAGAATTCTTTATTTTTCATTTATAAAAATTATAGTCATAGATGAGTTGCATATTTTACTTTAGAATTTGAATTGACTAACATATGATGGTTATTAAGTGAATGAAATTTTCATTTAATTCCTCTTGGTCTTTTTTGTATTGTTTTTTTAAAGAAGATTTTCTTTTTGGCAGTAGTTTACCCAGCTGCAGCTTTTCTAAATTATCTTTTCTAAGCATGTCCTCCCTAATGGTGGGATTCCTCACATTTCGAATTTCTTACTCTTCCTTTAAAGCCCCCCTCCCCACCATGTGTCCCCTGACATCCATTATGGCATAAACTGCAGGTCTTTCCCCTCCTCCCCTCCATTGTCCTGCTCAGGGCAGCTGCTAAGATTTATAGCTTGCTGGCTCTGGGCAGCTTTTTTAAAAACTCAAATAAAATTGTCCTTGAGCTAAAAATTAAGTGTGTGTGTGTGTGTGTGTGTGTGTGTGTGTGTGTGTGTGTGTGTGAGAGAGAGAGAGAGAGAGAGAGAGAGAGAGAGAGAGAGAGAGAGAGACTGTGAGTCTGTTGTGTAAGAGTATGTATACATATGTATGGGTGCCCAAGGAAGTCAGAAGAGGTTGGATCCCTTAGAGCAGGAGTTGCAGGCAGTTGTGAGCTCTGATGTGGGTGGGTGGGTGGGTGTTGGGATTCCAACTGTCCTCAAGAACCATCCATCTTGCAGTGCCATTTCCCCTCTGTCTCTGTTGTGTAATCATGTTCTGTGTTTTGTTGTTTTGAGTTAGGATCTTACTGTTTAGTTCTGCTTACCTATAACTCATATGTAGACTGGGCTGGCTTAGAAATCACAGAAATATCCTGCCTCTTTGTCCTGAGTGTTGGAATTTAAGGTGTGCATCACCACACCACCACATGCTAGATCCACACCCCACCTGCCCCCAATTGAAATAGTCTCTCTCTGTGTATTTCAGGCTGCGCTTGAACTCTGTATGTAGCCTAGACCAGCCTGCAGTACTGTGATAACAGGCATGCACCATAAATCTTGTAAAATAATTTGTTAATAAGAATCATAATTGTGCTGGTTAGTTTTATATCACCTTGACACAAACTAGAGTCATTTGGGAAGAGGAAACCTCAATTGAAAACATGCTCCTGTCTTAGTTACTTTTCTTTTCCTCTGAAGAGACATCATGGTTGAGGTAAACTAAAGCTTATACAAAAAAAAAAAAAAACAAAAACATTTAATTGGAGCCTTGCTTACAGTTTTAGGGGTGAGTTCATGACCATTGTGTCAAGAAATGTGTTGGCTGGCACGTAGGCATGGCATTGGAACAGTAGCTGAGAGAAAGATACTAGACCTGACCTGGGCTTTTGAAACCTCACAGCCCACCTTTAGTGACATACCTCCTTCACCAAGGCCATACCTTCTAATCCTTCATAAACAGTTCCACTGATGGGAACTAATTTACAAATATATGAATCTATGGGACCATTCTTTTTAAAACTACCATAGCCCCCAACCAAATTGGCTCATGGGCAAGCCTGTGATGGATTTTCTTGATGATTAATATTTACTGTGGACAGTGCCACTGATGGTCCTGGATACTCAAAGATCACAGGCTGAGCAAGCCATGAGGAGCAAGCCAGCAAGCAGCACTCCTCCCTGGCCTCTGTATCACTCCTGCCTCTAGGCTCCTACCCAGACTTCTCTCAGTGATGAAGTGTGATGCAGAACTGTAGGCTTAAATAAATCAATCCTTTTCTCCCAAGTTGCTTTTAGTCATGATGTTTTATCACAGCGATTGAAACCCTAAGGCAACACTGTAGGTTTGGGGTTTGTTTTGTGGTGGGGAGGAGTATAGAAAATGTTATCTGGGGATTCGCACATGCTTAAACAAGTACTCTGCCACTGATGTATATGTCCAGTCTACAGTGTACATTTTAAAGCTTATAATGATGCAAAATAAAAGAAAATTGAGTTTTAGCTTTTAAAATATGTTTTTAATTTTAATGTGCTTTCAGTTATGTAAAGAAAAACAAGATTTATGGATAATTTAAAATGACATTTAATTTAAGATCAGACTGGACTTGGTGGCACAGTCCTGTAAGCCCAGGTACTTGGGGCCTAAGGCAGAAACATCACAAGTTCAAGGGCTTCCTGTCTACAGACTTCAAGGTAGGTCTAAGCAACTTCAAGGAGAACCTCTGTGTGTGTGTGTGTGTGTGTGTGTGTGTGTGTGTGTCTGTCTGTCTGTCTGTCTGTCTGTCTGTCTGTCTGTGTCTATCTGTCTCTGCCTCAAGCTTGAAGTGGAAGGGGGCTGTAGTTGGGGCTGTACTCAACTGTAGCTCAGTGGTCCTGTTGCTTGCATAGCAGATGCCTACCCTGGGTTTGATTCCCAGGGCCACAACATTTTTTTTTTGAAATTAAATATTTATTAAAGTATTGAATTTGAGTGTTTTTCCTGTTAAAAATAGGCAATTTTCTTGTTCTGATGTGCTTTAAAAATTATCTCAGATTTTTTCTTTAACCTAAATAATAGTTTCCAAATATTTCTAAGCACTTCTCTGCAGAACAGCACATTTCCTATTTGTTTTTTTTTTTCCTTTTCCCTGTAAATGAAAAGACCAAGCCTGCTATAATTGTCACTTTCCTTTCCCTTGCCTAGAAAGTACTTTATTTCATTTATTTTTTAAATTATTTTATTAGATATTTTCTTCATTTACATTTCAAATGCTATCCTGAATGTCCCCTAT
>NC_034592.1:114039680-114060595 GCF_900095145.1 Mus pahari
ATACACACACACACATTTAAAGCCCAACATAAAGGCTTTATTAATAATGTCTGTAAACAGTACCAATTTGATTACACTAGATGTAGTGTTATAATAAACTGTTTAATGGGACTGATGTGTAAAGCTGTTCAATTATTTGATGTTTACACCCCAGGGAAAGTCTTGTGTTCAGCAATATCTAAAGATAATGTTACTATAACAACATTTTTACTGTTCTTTAAAAAAGCATTGCAATAGTGTGTTTGGATATGCATCAATCTAATCTTGCATTCAGTGAATTAAACTGACTAATTAAGTGTCAAAAAAGAAAGAAAGAAAGAAAGAAAGAAAGAAAGAGAAAGAAAGGCTTTATTATACACCTTATAACATCTGTAATATTTACTACTTATAATAGTAATATGAAAAAAAAAACTCCGTACTAAGTGATAAATTCACAGGTGTTCATCTTGTTCTTCTGCAGACGTGAAATACAGGAGTGAGGATGTAGCTTTTGGTAGAGTTCTTGCCTAGCTTGCCTAGCACCAAAACAACAACAACAACAAGAAAAACCACACATATTGGCTCTCTTAGATACATTTTTATTACTGTGATAAAATACCATGATGAAGGCAACTTATGGAAGAATGGGTTGACTTGGGGCTTACGGTGACAGAAGGGTAACAGTCCATGAAGTAGCAGGCAGCAGATAATGGGAACAGCAGAGAGCTCACATCTTTATCCACAAACAGGAAGCTGAGAGCTA
Organism: Mus pahari; assembly: GCF_900095145.1. NCBI lineage: Eukaryota > Metazoa > Chordata > Mammalia > Rodentia > Muridae > Mus > Mus pahari. The sequence goes on from NC_034592.1 coordinate 114,040,423, forward strand.
ACTTGAAATGTCATCAGTTCTTTGGAACCTCAAAGCTGGCTCCCAATTACATAACTTCCTCCAGCAAGACCACACCTCCTAATAATCCCAGTTATCAAGACTTATGGGGGACATCTTGTTAAAACTCTACAATGGTATACCACAGTAGCACTTCCTTGTAATTCCAGCACTCAGAAGGTAGAAACAGGAAGGTCAGAACTCAAGGTCCTTGGTTACATGAGACCCTGGCTCAAAACAAAACAAATTGGCTCCAGGAACTGACCTAGCACTGAACATCTGATCACTTTTAAGCAACCAAATACTTTCATCCACGCTGGTCAGGGTTTGTCAAGCAGTGGTTCAAATGCTGTTCCAACTAAAGTGCGCTAATGACATTTGTTAAAGAGAAACATGACGACATTCAAGTACAAGTTACAGAAGACCATAAATCAATCTCATTTCAAAAGTTTGCCTCACAATCACCTTTGCTATGCTTTCTGACCACAATCTTTTAGAGCTTTGTAAGACACATCTAGTATTTTAAATGCAAGAAAGAAGAAAGGTAAAAAGCAAGAGCCAACTCCACAGCATTATCCTCTGACCTCTGCTCAACTGTAAGGGCATGTGCATATCCACACACAATAATCAAATTGGTGCTGTTTACAGACATTATTAATAAAGCCTTTATGTTGGGCTTTAAATGTGTGTGTGTGTATATGTGTGTATGTATGTATGTGTGTGTATATATATATATATGTGTGTGTGTGTATATGTGTGTGTGTATGCACATACACATATATACACATATATAAATATACACACATATATATACACACACATAATATATGTACACATAGACATATGTATGTATGTGTGTATATATGTACACACACACACACACACACACACACACACACACACGAACATTTTTTTCCTGAGTCTGTCAGGCTTTTTGTTGAAGATTTTCTTGGGTTAACCAATTACTGTTGTTACTTTGTATACATCTAAGTAAACTATGTAAATGTAGTGTTTTGAGTCAAGGTCTCACTTTGTAACTCTGGCTCTTCTGGAATTCACTATGTAGGTCAGGCTGACCTCAAACTAAAAGAGATCCACCTGCATCTGTCTCTCAATGTTAGAATTATAGGCATATGACATCATGTCCAGCTATTAGCATTTTTAAAATAATTGTTTATGTGTAAGTATGTATTTATGGGAACGTGTGGGTGCTCTTTGAAGCCATAAAAGGATGTTGGAGCTTCTGGAACTGGAGTTGCAGGCTCATTGTGAACCACCTGTTAGTGCTGGGAACCAAATTTGGGTGCTCTGGAAGGTCATTGGTGCTCTTAACTGCTGAGCAATCTCTCCAGCTTTGTGATATATATTTTCATAAGCAACACACAAATTCATATATATGTGTATACACACATATATGTTAATATCTTATGGAAGACAGTTACAGATGTTATGGGCTTTCCGTCCAGAGTTTGTACATAAGTGGCATCCTCAGCTCACAGGCATGTACCTTGCTTCCTCTCTGTCATTACTGAGTAAAGGATCCTGGAAATGCTTATATATTTAAACATTTTGATATTTATTTATTTATTTGGTGGGGGGCTGGGTGTGCCATGCTGCTTGTGTGGAGATCAAAGAACAACTTTTGGGAGTTGGGCCTCCCTTCCACTGTGTGGGTTGTGGGGATCCAGCTCAGGTTGTCAATCTTGGTGACAGTACGTAGTGAGCCATCTTGCTGGTCCTAGTAGCTAGATTCTATTGTATGGATGTACTTTAATTATTTAAAAGTATTTTGTGGAAGTAGTGATGTACATACTTACAGGAAAATATAAAGTTTTAAGCCAGCCTAGGTCATATGAGACTCCCTCCATTTTTCCTGATTCACTCTTAGCCATTGAGCCATCTTTCCAGACCCCACCCCCTCTCTCTTTAAAAATAAAAAATGGATAAAAACTCTTTTACAAGGATATTTTGTGTGCTCATTTATTTAGGCCTCATGTATTTCAATAAATGTATCTTTTTTTTTTCAAAATCATATGATATTTGTTAGGTGTACCTCTGGGTATGTAGTTTTGCTGTCTTCCCTATAATTGGTGAGTGTAGAATATAGGGTTTGAACTTTATTATTTATTTAATTTTGATTATTTTTAGATGAATTCTTGTTGTGTTGTCTAGAGTGATTTTCCAGTTTTTCGAATTACAGTCTTCTACCTCTTTCCGTCATCTGGAATTACAGGCTGTGGGGTATTTATTTGTGTGTATGTGGATATGTATGCATGAGGGTATACATGTACTGTGGTGCATGTTTGGCGGTCAGAGGACAGCTTCCCAGAGTTGCCTTTTCTCTTCCTACTGTGTGAGTCTTAGGATTGGCAGGCTTGGAGGGAAGGGGTTTTAACCGAAGAGTCATCTAGCCAGCCCTCAATTACTTATTTTTGAGACAGGATTGCATTATGTCGCCCATGTATGTATGCTTGTTTGTACGTGTGGATATGTGAGTGTGTGCATGCTTGTGTGTGAGTTTGAGTCCCCGTGTACATGCATGGAGGCCAGAAGAGGGCTTCTGGTATCCTCTGTCACTCTGCTTCTTCCTTTGAAGCAGGTTCTGCTTTCTCCTTTGGAGCTGAGGCTGCAGATGCTTGTGGACATGCCTGGCTTGTTATGTGGGGCTGGGATCAGAACTTTGGTCCTCATGATTATGAATCAAGTACTCTTAACTGCTGAGCTACTTCTTTTTTTTTTCTTCCAAAGATTTATTTATTATTATATGTAAGTACACAGTAGCTGTCTTCAGACATACCAGAAGAGGGTGTCAGATCTCTGTTATGGATGGTTATGAGCCACCATGTGGTTGCTGAGATTTGAACTCAGGAAGAGCAGTCAGTGCTCTTAACCGGTGTGCCATCTCTTCTTCATTATTATTGTTCATCAAGTATGCTTTATTGTCTCATGATGTTTTCATGTAGATTTTAGAAACATCTTGGCCACTTGTGGTTAGGACAGTATACCTAAGCTGTCATTCAGCATGAAGAGAATTGGGAGCTTTTATAATGTCCTCCAACTGTGGCCATACCGCCTCCCTCATCCAAACTGTGGCCATACCTCCTCCCTCATCCAAACTGTGGCCATACCTCCTCCCTTATCCAAACTGTGGCCATACCTCCTCCCTCATCCAAACTGTGGCCATACCTCCTCCCTCATCCAAACTGTGGCCATACCGCCTCCCTCATCCAAACTGCGGCCATACCGCCTCCCTCAGTGTTGAAGGTGGAACCCAGGGCCTGTGTGTGCTTGACTGCCTTTCTGGGATTGAACTACATTTTCAGCCCCAACTTTTTTTTTATTTAGAACCTAATTTGTCTCAATAAGATTTTACAGTTTTCTGTGTGAGGTGTTATATATCTTCAAGCTTTTGTCATTTTTTTTTGGTGTGATTGTAAATCATGTCATTTTAATTTTCTTTTTAAATTTTAAAATTGTGTGTGTGTGTGTGTGTGTGTGTGTGTGTGTGGTGGGTGGGTAGAAATCAGAGATGAATTTTCAATTTTTTACCATGTGGGAACTGAGGATTGAACTCAGGTTTTTTAATTTGGTAGCAAGTGCCTGCTGAGCCTAAATTTCATTTTCATTTTTGAATGGTTGCCCGCAGTAGTAAATTCCGTTGATCTTCCCCCTCTTTCTCTTTCTTCCTTTTGTAGTCACCCAGGACTACAGCGTTTACCCTGCGGGGTGAGGGTGGATTGATTTATCTATTTATAAATAAAAACCTGGTCTCATATAGGCCATGTTATCCTAAGTGCTGGGATTACAGATGCAAATCAGCACACCTGCCTGGGAAAGTTGTTGTAGACTGATGTCAGAATGTGATAAGGCATGGGGATTTATGGTCAGCATTATTGCAGTGTGGGCCTCTCAGTCTGGGCATCTAGGGCAGAGATGGAAAGGTGAAACAAGTTGGAGCTGAGCTTTGATGAACTTTGTGTGCCGTGCTGACTCACACGGAAGTTCCCAGGGAGTGTTGGCAGGGTTAGGTTGGTCTTCGAGGAAGATGACTTGTGCCTCTGAACTGGCTGGGTTAGGGAGTTGGACTGAGCCATTAGTTAAGAGGCTTTTGCTGGGGACTAGGTGAGGATGGGGAGAATTTAAGTTAGCAGCTGGCACACAGTGGGGCAGGGGAGAGATAAGTCGTTTGTAGGTGAGATGATAGGACTGAGTGAGGTACAGGATGAATCTGTAGGTTTCAGAACTCAGGGTGGATGATGACACAATGGCTCTAAACCCTAGGACTGAGGGAGCCTAAGCAAGGCCCCAAGTAAGGCATCTCTAGCACTTTGAGGGAAAGAAAAGTGAAAAGGAGGCGTTTGGGGACTTAAGTTTTAGATTTGGATTTGCATTTGCATTGATTTTGGAATAGGAAATATGAATCTGAAACATGGAACCTAGCGTGGAGCTGAGGCTTGAACAGTAAATAAAAGAAGTAGTGGATGAAGCCATAGAGGGAATGGGGCCTACCTATAGGGGCTTCAAGGAATCCCTATCTTGGGCTGCTGCAAGGAGAGAGAGAGGAAATGATTTCAGGGAAGGAGCTTTACATTTTCGCTTTTTACTCTCTTGAGGTAGATGGTTTTGTTTTTTGTTTTGGTTTGGTTTTTTAATTGAGAGAGCTATATAACTTTGTGGTATTGTAATTTTGGATGAGCATAGCAAAATGTCTTAGACACTAAAGCACAGATTACATATCTGCAATGTTATATCACTTGTAGTACTTGAAGAGTACTATAACTTAGATTTTTACTACTGGTTTTTATTGATTATCACATGCTTTATCTGTTGCATTTTAGACCCATTAGCCTGAGTAACATATTCATGATGAACCTTTGTCGTTGTATTTTTATTATAAAGAATTATATCAAGGGCCAGTGAAATGGCTTGGTAGGTAATAAACTGCTTGCCATGTAAGCCTGATGACTTGAGTTCTATATCTGGAATCCATGGTGGATGGAGAGAACTGTTCCCCAAAGTTTCCTCGACCTCCTCTGTACACACCATGGCATGAGCACCCCTGAGCGCATGCACAAGTGCACGCATGCACACACATGTGATAATACATATGTTGAGGTTTAGTCTGTTGCTATGTATTGTAATGCTAAATACTGGCCCCCAAGATCTGGTTGCCTCAGGGTTACACCAGGGCATGTTATGTAATCTTGATTACAATATTATGAAGTTATTTCTGATTGGTCAGTAAATATACATATTCATGCTTATAACTTGGCAGAAGAGAGGTAGGCAGGGCTTCAGTTCCCAGGCTTGGGGTCTGAGGCAGAGACCACAAGGAAGAAAGAGAAGATGGAGAGAGGAGAAAACTTCATAGGGTAACTGAATCATGAAGGCCATGAGGGCTGGACAGTTGGAGTAAGAGTGACTCAGGTGGAACATGGCTTTATGACTCGGAGCTATTGACAGGGAAATAGGTAGGCAAAGCAGCCATAGAGGGTTGATATCTGCCCAGATCTACTGCTTTAAAGGTTTATTATAAATACAAAAGTTTTGTGTCTTTTATGTGAGAACTAAATGATCCAAGGTGGGGAAGAAACCCCCCTATTAATCTTAATATTTACCATAGTATACATATACTTACTAATGATAAATAAGGTAAATGTTATAAAGAATTATTTTTAAAAACTAAATTAAAGGCAAGAGTGTATATATCAATGGTAACACATGGAGTTAGCATTCACAAGATTTTGGGTTCAATCACCATCACCACTTCCAAAGGTGAAACTTGGGGATGTGGAAATAATTTTAGTATTAGTGCCAAATTCAGCCATGTAGGTGTCGCTCCCTAGGGGCCATCCACTTTGTGATTTGAGTCAGGGACTGTCACTAGGCCCTGGGGCTTGTGGCTAGGTTAGGCTGGCTGGTTGTCTAGCCCCAGAGCCCTCCTGTCTCTGCCTCCCCAGCAGTGGGACTACAGTGAGGACTGCTGTGCTGATTACTTTTATGTCAGCATGACACAAGCTGCAGTCGTTTTAGAAGTGGCACTCTCAGCTGAGAAAATGCCCCACCAGGTTGGCCTGTCTGTAAGTCTTGGAGCATTTTCTTAACTAGTGATTGATAGGGGAGGGCTCAGCCCATTGTGGGTGGTGTCATCCCTGGGCAGGTGGTCCTAGGTACATAAAAAAGCAGGCTGAGCAAGCGCTGGAGAGCAGGTCTGTAAGCCACACCCCTCCATGACCTCTGCACCATCTCCTGCTTTCAAGTCCTGGCCTTTATTTACATATCCTGACTTCCCTGGGTGATGGGCTATAAACTAAAATGAGATAAACCCTTTCTTCCCCAAGTTGATTCTTGTCATGATGTTCATCACATTTGTTTTCTTCTGAAAGACTTGACAGTGTTGTTTTGGGGAGGATTGTGCAAGGGACTCTGGGCTAGAAAAGCTGTTTAATGCTTAGAGTTTAGTGAGCTGTTCTGTGGGATGATGGAGTAGAAGAATATTGAGAACAACACAGATGTTGAAGGCTGGCCCATGAAGTTTCAGAAAGAAGTTTGAGTGTCACTTTAAGATACTATCAGGGCCATTTGATATTTTGAATTAACCATAGAAGTGGAACCTTTGCTTTATTGGACAATTGATACTGGTCAGGTGGGGCTGGAGAATCAGTGTTGATTAAGAAGAGACCTGCAGCACGGAGGCAGAATGTTCCCAAAGGGTTTCTACAGCACACAGATGCTGTAATCCAGATAGAAGGCTATTATACCTCTTGCTGGCAGCCAAACTTGGTAATCTTTTAAGTCTCTCAGGTGGTACGGTTTTGAAGTCATGAAGGGGTCATGGAAAGCAGCTGAGGCTTTGCACAGTGAATGTGCAACACCAGTTGATGTTGAAGCCCCAAGATTGAAAGAGTCATGGAAAGAAGTTATGGTTTGCTACCATGTGGTAGGCCAGTCCCAAAAGAGAGCCCGGGAGAGGTAATGGTGAAGGTGCAGCCTAGATGCCAGTACCGTGGGATGACCACCAAGGACAGCACCAGGTGGGATGACCACCAAGGACAGCACCAGGTATGAAGTGGAGCCTGCCTGAGACTAGAAGACACATGTGCTGTGACAAGGCCTTTGGAGCCTAGACGACTGTGATTGCCAGAGGCTGACACTGAGCTTTACACTGCGGACTTTGGTTCTGCTTTGATCTGGTTGTGACTGTGCCTGGCTCTTTCCTCTTGGAATAAGAAAGTATGCTGCTTATTTTTTAATTTGCAGGAGTCCAGGGTTAAAAAAAATTAAAGACTTCGGAGTTCCAGAGAGACTTTAGAGTGTCACTGAGATTTTGGACATTTTAGAGACTTGGAATATTTTATATCTTTAATTATATGCACTAAACTCTGATACACCCTATTTTATAAAAATTATACCACTAGATTTAACATCAATCTGTTAATAGTAGATTATTTCAATACCCTGCTTTCTGTAATAGATAGATTAATCTGAATAAAATAGAGAGACATGAAAATTAATTGATATCACACATCAAATGGACTTAACAGAGGTCTACATAATATTCTACCAGAACACCAAAGAACACGGTTCTGAGAACACACAGAGCTTTTCTAAAGCAGGCCACACCTTGAGGCACAAAACCAGCCTTTACAAGTTCAAAAAGATTGCAATCACTCCAGTTATTCTGACCACGATGCAGTAAAACTTAAAACACACAGCAGTCAAATCTCTGGTAAATACAAAAACTCCTTGTATTTGAGAATAAGTAACTCATTACTGAATGATGAATGGGTCAAAGGAGAAATCAAGAAAGAAATATTTAGTTAGTTCTAAGTGCCCACATTAAAAAAAAAAATCAGAAAAAGCACTAATTGATGGCTTAATGTGGCAACTCAGAAATTAGGAAATGCTTTGCACATATTAGACTATTAAAAAAGAAGATTTGAGGGGGCATTTAAAACTAGGAGATCACAACCCACAAAATCAACTGACTAGGACTCATGGGCACTTTCAGAGATCAGGGAACTTGCGAGAGTCTGACTTAGAGTCTTTGCATACATGTTACAGCTGAATACCTTGGTGTTCTTGCGGGAACCCTAGCAGTGGGAGGTTGGGTTGTCAATGGCTTTTTGTCTACTTGTGGGACCTTTTTCCTGCTACTGGGTTAACTTCTCTAATGTTAATGTGATTGTGTGTGCCTGTTCTTACTGTATCATGTTGTGCCGAGTTTGTGTTTGGTTGATGTCTCTGGGAGGCCTGCTCTTTTCTGAGACAGGGGGTGGGCCTGCTGTAGAAGGGAGAGAGGGGAACCAGTGGTTGGGGTATACTATCTGAGAAAAAAATTAAAAAAAAATAATGTTTGTAAAACTGGAAAAAAGAAATTAGGAAAAATGAAAACTAAATCTAAACCCAGTTGGTGGCAAGAAATAATACTCGGAACAGAAATAAATGAAATATAAACAAAGAAAATAATACAAAAAAAATCAATTATTCTGAGAATTGGTGCTTTGAGAAGATATGGCCAACAGACCTTTGGCTCAACTAGCCAAAATAAAGAGAGAGGACCCAAATGAACAGAATCAGAAATGAACAGGAAAACATTACAACAAATACCAGAAACATAAGAATTTTAGAGGTAGCCGGAAAGTGGTGGTGCACACCTTTAATCCCAGCACTTGGGAGGCCGAGGCAGGTGAATTTCTGAGTTTGAGGCCAGGACAGCTAGGACTACGCAGAGAAACCCTGTCTCGAAAAACCAAATAAAGAAAAAAAGGAAGGAAGGAAGGAAGAAAGAAAGAAAATTTTTGAGGTAATACTTTAAAAACCTCTAACACATTAAAATTGGAGAGCCTTGAAAAAGTGAATGAATTTCTAGATTCAGCCAAAATTAAACCAAAAATTAGCCAACAACCTGAACAGACCCGCTGTACACATGAGAAGATTGGAATAGGAATACAGAGCCTACCAGATAAAAGAATGTTCAGGGCTAGATGGAGTCCCAGAAGAATTCTTCCAGACATTCAGAGAAGTTCTACAGTCAATCTTCTGAAATTATTTAAAAAAAAAAAAAAGGCAAAAAACAAAACCCCAAAACAAAGCAGAAGGAGCATCCCCTAAACTCTTTCTGTAAAGCCATTAAAAAAGGGGAGGGAAGAGACAGGCCCCAGTGGTGTCCCCAGTAGACCTGGATGTGGGTAGCTGGTAGTTATTACTCCTGAACATGCTGGTGAGGTGTTTTGAGGAAATCAGAAATAGTGCTGAAAATGAAAAAGCTTTCTCTTCACCCATGAAAGGTGAATTTAATTTTACTTCTACAATTGAGGGTGCCATCTGCTGACTTAGACATCAGAACTGCAGATTCTCTGCCCTTCAGGTTCTGGGATTGGATCTAGTGTTACAACTTGAGATGCCTCTGACAGGCAGTCCTTGCTCAAGAGCTCCCCCTCTGCCAAAGCCCTTACCCAGTTCTGCTTGTTTCTTATCACACCCTCCTCTTGGAGTGTTACAGCCAACCTGGACCCCAAACTCTTGACTTAGCAAATGCTTCCCAAAAGCTAGCGCTGGGGCTGTGGCTGTGGCTGTGGCTGGGGCTGTGGCTGTGGCTGGGGCTGTGGCTGGGGCTCAGGATCAGGATCAGTGACGTGCTTGTTGTATAACCAAAGCTTGCTGAGTTTAGACCCAGAACCAACAGAAAGCTGGGTGTGAAGGTACACACCTGTAAGCAGTGCTGGAGAGAGGATGTAAAGATAGGTGGGCACAGGGCACATTGGCCACGGGAGCTCTTAAGCAAGGATTGCCTGGGAAGGGGCCCATGTTGGATTGAAATGCTTGGACCTTTAAACCTTAAAAAATTTGGACTGTTCTGGGAAAGGCATGTTGTGATAGTACAGTCCCTGAAGGACAAAATATGGACCACGTGTACTGCTATCACTGACAGCATCCTTCCTTGAGCAGGGAATTAGCATGTCTTCCTGTCTTTCTTAAGAATGGGAAAATATTTCCTAGATGTCATTCACAGACTTGTCTCACATCTAAGTATTAGATTACATGCTATGACAAAGATTAGCAATTATTCTTTATAACAATTACCAACTTTTCTAGGATAGACAATCCTGAGCTTTGAGGCATCTGTTACACATTTTGAATAGTTGCTAAATTTCTCTGCCCTCCTCTATATGTAGATATAAGCTTGTTACTTTTGGCTAATGAATATATGTAGAGTTTTCATGTTTGACTTAGGAGAAGGTGTGCTCTTTGTTTCCTTTTCCTCCTTGTGCTGGTTGGAATGAGTCTGCTTAACCATAGGAGCCTGAGGAATCATGGTGAATTTTTAGGTAGAAGCCAAGTGTTGGGGATGACAGAAGAAGGCTACAGAGCATCGGGCTACTGATAATTTATGTGATTACCTTACATGATTTTGTTAGATGTATTAGAACTTAACCTTAAGTGAGTGTGTATTTCTGGTTATTGGGACACAAGGGACACAAGGAAACAGGGTTGTTTAAACTAACAACCCTGGGGTGCAGTAGATGTGGACAGGGACAGGGTCCATAGAGATCTATATTATACAAATGCAGTAGAAAAGAAGGAAGAAGATTGAGGGAATTGGGAGGTCAGATTTTTTTTTTTTCGGTTTTTTGAGACAGGGTTTCTCTGTGTCGACCTGGCTGTCCTGGAACTCACTCTGTAGACCAGGCGCTGGCCTCGAACTCAGAAATCTGCCTGCCTCTGCCTCCCAAGTGCTGGGATTAAAGGTGTGCGCCACCACGTCCAGCTAGGGAGATCAGATTTTTATTATGGTCTGTACAAGAACTCTTAAGTAAGTAAATGGGCTAGAAATGTGTGGCTGTTGATTAGTGAAAAGATGTCATGGTTCAGTACATTGGTAGTCTCTGTGGGAAGATGACTCACTGAAAGGGAGGAAGTAGGCTGGAAGAGATAGAGACAGTGATCAGGTAGGAAGCTTAAAATTAAAATTTTGTTGGAAATACAGTTAGGAATACTAGCAAAGGCCAGATGAATGGATGGTTAAGGTATGGCAAAGGAAAAGATTGTTAATGGTGAGGTTAAGGAATGGAGAAGCTGTTAGGCAGGGTGGCACCAACCTGTAATGTCAGCATTAGGGAGATAGAAGCAGGCATTTAAGGCCATTCTCTGCTACTTAGCAAGTTGAGGCCAAGTTGGACCACATGAGACATTTTCTCAAAAATAAATCTCCTTAAACAAAAGAGGCTGGGTTTTTGGATAGATCCTCCTAGATGTTAATGTAAATAAATGGAAGACCAAGGATGGCTTGCTAATATCCTCATTGTCTGAAGAAGGGCTATGCAGTGTTGGCTGCTGACTCTGAAATAAGTGCTCATTACTGACAGATAGTGCATCTTATAGCCTGGTGGCTGACTCAATGGGATGGAAGTGAGGAAGGAAGTAGCACCTTTATTGTATATTATGTTCTAAGTAGCCAGAGATACTTGACACAAAAACAGAAAAAAGTAAGTTGAGAAAATGTATCTTATAGAAAATACACACATGGAAAGGTGTCCTTTCCATAAAAGAGGTATTAAACATTAACCTGAGAAAAAAAGTTAGCAAATTGGGCTTTGGCAAATGAATATAGTCAAATTTCATTTTTATTTTATTTTGTTTTATGAATATGACTGTTTGGCTTGTTGTAACATGTATGTTCCTGGTGCCTGTGGAAGTCAGCTGGAGTTACAGATGGTGTTGCCATGTGGGTGCTGAGAGTTGAGCCCAGGTCTTCTGGAAGAGCAGTTAGTACTCTTAACCACTGAGCCATCTCTCTAGTTCCTTTTGTAGAATTTTCATTAATTTACAAAGGAGAAAGTATAAGTGATAAAACCATGAGAAGATAGACCGGCACTAGAATTAGTGGAGTCAGAATGTTAATGATATGTCAGATACACCTTACATGAGGAAGTTGCAAAATTATGAAAATCCAGGCACTCCACTGAGTTATAAATCTAGACTCTGTTGCATACTGCTATGGTAAGGTAGCAAGTGGCCATTGAGTTCAGAAGTGAGTCTGGATGGGTCTTCTGGGGTTGTGGAGCACCACAGACTGCTGTCTTCTGCGTTGCAGTTTCACCTATATTTCCTTGGAACTACTTAGCTTTGCAACCAAGAGTTAAAAAACTTTATAAAGTATTTATGGTTTTAAGTTATTTATTATATTTTATTTTATTTTTTGAGACATAGTCTCACTCTATACCCTAGGCTGGCCTGGAACTGTCTAGGTAGCTCAGGCTGGTGAGCTACCTCTTGCTATAGACTTCTAAAATTTCAGATTGCAGGCATGAGCCAGACCACACCTGACTTTTGTAGCCATTTTTTCTGATATGAAGTGTAACTTTGCTTTCATAATTAAAATGTTTTAGTTGTTTTGTTATTGTTTATCCATCTTGCTTTGAATGTATCCTTTTGTGTGGGTGGCAAATACATAACCACAGGCTTTTCCACAGGCACCCTACCCTAGGTCCAAAAATGACTCTGAGACTTCTTATATATGAATGAATGCCTAGGCCAATAGCTTTGGCTGGTTTCCACAGGTTCAGTTATCCCATTTAAACTAGTCTAAGTCATGCCATGAGGCTACATACCTCTCCTTCAGTTTCATGTGACTGTCTTCCTCAGAGTTGTGTAATGTCCTATCCTCTGTTGCTGCTCCCCAACCCCCATCCTTGCATCATAGTCCATCTGTCCTTGTCTCCCCCCACTTACTCGCACAACGGACTCTAGTCTAGAAATCCTCTCTGTGCTGGAACTTCCACCTCCCTTCTTCCTGTCTAAGCTAATAGACCAACAGCATGTTACTGACAGGTGATGCTTCCATACATTGCACATGAGATTCTCCCTACACACTTATTTCATCCAGTGTGAATGTAACTGTCCAGTCATGTTCTCCTAGTTGTAGTACAATCAGTCTGATTAATTTCTTTGTCTTTACAACCAAGAAAGATAATACTGTATGAAATTTTGACTAACATTTTTTTTATTTAAATTACAGACTAACTGGGTCTTCTGGATTTGTAACAGATGGACCTGGGAATTATAAATATAAGACGAAGTGCACATGGCTCATTGAAGGACAGTAAGTTATAATGGTTGACTTTATTTTAATTTCTTATAAGAGCTCAGTATAGCACAAAGTACTTACATGTGTGTTATTGCTATTTCTTGAGACAGGACCTTTCTGACTGAGTAACTCAGGCTGACCTTGAATGTTGATATGCTACCTCTGCTTCCCAAGTGCTAGGATTGTAGGTGTGAACCACCATGCCCTGCTGCTAAAATATCTTTCATTGATCCTTTTTACTTTGATAGTGGTCCTACTTTTTAAAATTTACTTTTTGGGGGACCAGAGAGATGGCTCAGTGGGTAAAGTGCTTGCTGAACAAGCCTGGTTATGTGAGTTAATCCCTGGCTCCCACAGTGGAAGAGTGACTCCTGGAAGTTGGAAGTTGTCCTCTGACTTCCACACATGTGCGTGCATACATATACAAATAATAAAATAAAAAATTAAAAGGAAATTTTCTTTTTTGGGTGCTGGGGATTGAACCTATGACTTCACTAAGCAAGTGCTCTATTGTTAAATACCCCTTTAATTTGTGGGTTTTTTTTTTTTTTTAGGTTCCAAGTTGACTTAATGTTATAAATGAAAGATATATACCAGAAATTTGCATATTTCCAAGTTTAAAAAAACTCAGTTAAAATCTTTTTAATAGTTTGCTTAAATCTTTATATAATAATGCTATTGTGTCATTTTTTAAAATATTGATTTTTATTATCAGCAAAACAATAAATGAGCCATCAGAATAACCACTGTAGCCTTTTTCCCTGGCCACCTGTCCTTCCATCTGTCCATCTTCTCTTTTTCTCCTTCTTTGTGTCTGTCATTTAAGGCAAAGCATTTTAGTCTCTGAACAAAACTTTGAAATTTCCAAGTAACTCTTGTTTATTTTTTGTGTCTCATACTCAACCCAAGAAATATTGTTTACTAACTCATTTAAAAGCAGCAATTATAACCTACTACATGTTGGCAGAAAAGCCTATTTGTTTTTATTGAGACAGGATCACACTGGTAAGCACTGCCTGGCATGGTGTTCACTGTGTAGACCAGGCTGGCTTTGTCCTCCTATGTCTGTCTCTCCCTTCTGAGCGATTGTGTTACAGGCATGTACCAACACACCCATTTTGGGGGTTGGGGTACTGGGGTCAACCCAGAGTTGCATGGATGCTAGGCACGTGCTCCACCAACTTAGCTATATCCCTGGTCATAAATGTCATAAGGAAAAACCTCCTTATAGTTAAAGAAATTTTGAGAATTGCATTGTTTAAGATTTCACAGATCTCCTTGTTATCTGTCAGTAACTGATCTTTTTTGATATTTTGTTTTGTTTTTAAAAATATGTGGTATGTAAGCAAATTTAAATATGAATAGGAGAGTTCTAAATGAAAGGGAAAAGTTAAATATTTGGGAGAAAAATTGATAGGTTTATCTATTATGGAAATTTTCAGAGATTTTTGTCCAGATGCTTAGCATAGTAAACTTTGAAAATGGAGCTGGAAGGTCTGAGGTAGTCATCTAAAGCTAGCAGTTGTAGAGGGTGTTGGAGTGTAGAGTCAGGAGTTATGGATATAGTTGTTGAAATTACCCAGGCGTCATGTGAAGTGATGAGGGGCCATTACTGTGTCTCTCTGCAGGACTTGTTAGTTTCCTTTGGATTTAGTCTAAGTCAGAGTTGATACATAGTTTACTTAGGACATGGCTTTTTGGTACAGTGCTGTGAAAAGGCAGAGAAGAAGGTAAATTTAGAAAATGAAGTGATGTGTTATGAAATCTTAAGTAAGATGAGTAAGGAAAGACCCACGTGGGGACACTGAGGGGCTAGAAGTGGGGACACTGAGGGGCTCCTGTTCTGAATGTTAAAAGCAGGGCTGGAAACATTCTTCGAAGGCCCCTGAAGTCAGAGCCCTTGTTTCTTTTGTTTCCCAGGACATTTTTAATATTCCCTTACACATAGAAAATACTAACTAGATCTCTGACAAATGCAGGAAAGCTGCTAAAATATCTTTATATATTATGTTTATAATATCTTTATTTATATATATGTTTATATTTATATATATTTATATTGTATATTTTTCTCCTTATAAATAATTTAAAGTCTGTTTTAGTAGTTAATGTTATGATTATTATAAATTAATTATTTTTATAGGCCAAATAGAATAATGAGACTTCGCTTCAACCATTTTGCTACAGAATGTAGCTGGGACCATTTATATGTTTATGATGGGGACTCAATCTACGCACCTCTGATTGCTGCCTTTAGGTAAGCCCAGTCACATCTCATCTCTGGATATAAGTGTGTCTCCAGGATGGAGTCCATGCTGCTTTGACTTTATTATTCAGTAACATTCATTTCATGGAATAAGGATTAGTTCTGTTCTGGTGAGCTACAGTTCACTTGGTGTCTATGTGCTGGGTCATTTCCCATGGATACTAGTATGTAGCCAAGGTTAGTCTTGAACTTCTGGTTCTCCTGCCTCCACCTTCCATGTGCTAGAAGTACAGGCTGGTGCCACTGTGCCTGACTCATTTCACATTCTGGAACTGTGAAGTTTTGATAACACTATTAAATTTACCTGCTATTTGTGATGGTGGTAAAGTTTACATTAAAAAGTTTTTGACTATATTGATAATATATCTGTGACAAATTTAAATCAGAAATGATACCTTTCTTGTTCTTGCATGTATTTCATTCCATAGGCACTTAGGAATAACTTTTTGAATAGTATATTATTCTCTCACTTTGTGTATATGTATTATTAGGAATAGGAGGAGCTTTCTGGAAGACTATTTATAAATTGGACAATGGCTTCCTGTTGAGAATGAGGAACTTACTAGTTTTGTTTTGTAAATCCCTCCCCAATACATCTGTATTAGTAATTTAATAAAATAATGCAATTTTGTCAGTTATATGGGTTGCACTGAATTTTTGCTATTTTATTTTAAGAAAATTTTTTTTGTGTGTCTACAGTGTATCTGTATGATATGTGTGCATGTGCATGTGTGTGTGTACTTCTGTGCAGTTACTCACATGCCATGGTATGCATGTAAGGTTGGAGCACAGCCTCACATGTTGGTCATTATATTCTACCTTATTAGAGATAAGTTCTTTCTGTTGTTTGCTGCAGCCTATTCCCTGGAGCTAAGGAGAGTCTCAGCCACCTGACATGGGTACTGGGAACCAAGAGCAGCAAGACCTCTTCTTAACTGCTGAGGTCTCGCTCCATCTATCTCCAGACTTCTTTCCTTCAAACATTTTACTTCCTTCACTTAATTGTATATGTGTGTGTGTGTGTGTGTGTGTGTGTGTGTGTGTAGTCCTGGATGCCTGGAATACACTATATAGACCAGGTTGGTCTTGAACTGACAGAGATCCACTTACTTCTGTCTCCCAAGAGCTGGAATTAAAGGCATTCATCACCATGCCTAGCAACTTAAATTTTCTGAAAGTTTATTGTTACTGTGTATGTGGGGGAGGGAGAGTTGGGGGTTGGCACGTGTGTGCACGTGTGGAGGTTAGAGGACAATTTTGTGGGGTCTGTTTTCTAATTCCACCTTTACAGGGGTTGCAAGGATTGGACTTGGTTTCTAGGCAAATGGCTTTGACCTGCTGAGGCATCTCACTGGCCCCTTATTTCTTTACTTTAGAAAGAAATGAACATTTTCTGTTCTTCCCTTGGTGGTAGCCACGTAGGAGGAGGGACTACTTAGTCCGCAAGGAGGCAAAGGATGAATTAGAAGACTAGTTCTCCACCCATTGCTCCTATAGCTCTCCAGCAGGCTGTGCTAAACGTTTAAAATGGCATTTGCCATGTGTTAAGCATGTATATATCTATTATTTGAAATATACCTTGCAATTTGGGAGGAGGCACCTCAAACTATAACAGAAGCACAAAAACTAAGTATGATATTATTATGATACTACTTTTTAGGAATTCATCTATTTAACTGCATTTGTTAATCAGAATTCATAGAGATCCGTTTATGTGACTGGCCTTTGAATTAGCTAGCCATAGCCATTGTAAGAATATGAGCCAACCAGTTGTACTTAAGAGTTTACTTAGACTATGTATTTGATAAATAGGCATAAAAATTTCATGTCAGCAGCAAGAATAAAACAAGTAGGCTGTAAACTGTCCTAAGCACAGGTTTGAGGGAAGGTCTGTGTATGGAATGTTGGTTAATTGAAGCGTGAACACTGGTTAGGTATTAAAACTACCTACTGTTGGGCATGGTGACACACACCTTTAGTCCCAGCTCTTTGGAGGCAGGGACATTCAGGTCTCTCTGAGTTTGAGGCCAGTCAGGTTCCCATGAGTTCCAGGCCAGGCAGAGCTACATAGACAAAATACAAAATGAAAAACAAAAACAAAAACATTAACTTATAACATATTTAAGTATTAATTTCATAAAATTATAGTGAGATTATATAAAAGACCCACCCAAAAATCTTTAAGGACTTACAATGCCAAGCACATTCTTTAGCTGGAACTACTAAGGTGATAATGTCTATCACTTTAAAAATGTGTGGTGTGGGTTTGTAGTAATGTTTCCACTGTTAAGAGCCTTTGTTGAGCCTTTGTTGTTCTTGCAGAAGAGTACCCTGATTCAATTCCTAGTACCCACATGGTAGTTTACAACTCTCCATAACTCCATTTCCAGGGCCTCTGATGCCTTCTGACCTTCACAGACACTAGGAACACACATAGAGCAGACATACATGTAAGCAAAACACTCATGCACATAAAATAAAATAAACACATCTTTTAAAAAGTGTTGTGGTGCTCAGGGTCCAGCCTGGAGCCTTGTGCATGCTGAGCAGGCATTTTACTACTGAGTTACATCGCTAGCTGAAAATTGTTTTATTTAAAAATCAGAGCACCACCTCCCTACTGTCTTAGGTCATGTGGTTTTCTCAGCATTGCCATTGTACCAGTAGAAGAATCGGCATGTTGGTGATGTGCTGAGCATCCAGAATAGAGACAGCCTAGCAACAGATGGTTCATCTAAGGTGCATGGATGAATAAAAGGAAAACCAAAAAAGGATTCATAAGATAATTTACTTTCAGTGTAAATCCTGCCTGAGTTACTGAATAGATCATTCAAGTGCTCTAACCTTCAAAACTGTGTGTGGTTGCATATACTTTTAACCCTAGCAGCTTGAGAGGCTGAGGCAAGAGGATTGCTAGGAGTTCAAGGACAGCTGGGGTTATAGACTAGACTTTAGCATCTAAAACATAAGACAAAGGTACTGTGTTAGTTTAATCTGCGTTCTATCTGGCTTTGCTGCAAGCTGTAGTTTAATTTGCTTCCAGACTATTTCATCACATTTGTCTTTTATATGTTGAAATTCTAAATAAAAACAGTTTAACAAGGTTCTATTACTAGATAAATGTGAGAACCACTGGGACAATGGTTTATATCTTTAATATCCTTCTAGCTCACTACCTTTCCTAGCTCTATAATTTTATGGAACATTCAACAGATTCATATACCGAGTATTTTATGAAGGACCTGTTGGCAGGTGTGGTCATGGTGATTGACCAGGGCACATTCTTCAGAAGAATAGTACTCTTAAGCTAGTACAGTGGTTCAGACTTATAACGTCAGCATTAAAGAACCTAATGTGGGAAGTTTGTAAGCTTAGGTTCAGCCTAGGTTACATATTGAGATTCTAGTTTTGAAAATACACTAAATAGCCAAATATTGCTAAATAGCAATCACTGTTCTTTTAAAAATTACTATTTTTAAAAAGATTTACTTATTTTATTTATATGAGTACACTATAGCTGCTTTCAGACACACCAGAACAGGATATTGGATCCCCATTACAAATGGTTGTGAGCCACCATGTGGTTGCTGGGAATTGAACTGAGAACCTCTGGAAGGAACAGTCAGTGCTCTTAACGACTGAGCTGTCTCTCCAGCCCTAAAATTACTATTTTTAAAAAGTTGGTTTATATGGGTGTTTGGTATATATCTGTTATACCATTACATGCTTGGTGCTCGGTGTCTGGAGGCTAGAAGAAGATGTTGGATATCATCAAACTGGAGTTAAAATTGGTGTGAGCTTCTGTATAGGTGCTGGGTTATTGAAACCAGGTCTTCAGGAAAAAAGCAGCTAGTGCTCTTAAGTGCCTGCCTGCCTGCCTGCCTGCCTGCCAGGTCAGTCCTCTTTTACATTGTGGACCCTTCTTTACCAGGCAAAGTGTAGACAGTGCTCAGTCCTCACCAAGATCTGATCCTTGACCTTTGAGAATCTTTCTTACTTTCTACATATTTTGGCCCTTGAGGAGCTTATAGTCTTGGGAGGAAGGGGATACACTGATTTGGGGATGACTAGGTGTGATGGTTAATCTTATGTGCTTGATTGGATTGAGAGACACCTAGAGTTCAAGATGGTAAACCTTGCTTGGTATATCTGAAAAGTTGCTAGCTAGGCTGGGGGACTATATCAGTTAATTCTCTGTGATGTAGTAAAATACTGGCATCAAATCAAATTGTAGAAGAAAGGACTTATTTGGGCTTACAGTTCCACAGGAATAGGAGTCCATGGTGCTGGAGCAGAGACAGCAGGGTAGATGTGGAAGTTGAAACTAAGAGATCACAGCTTGAACTGCAAGCAGGAGGCAGAGAGGAAGGATGCATTGGGGATGGCAGGAAGCTTTTGAAACCTTGAGCTTAACCCTAATGACTCTCCTTTTCCACCAAGGCCACACCTCCTAATTCCTCCCAAATAGCCACCAAGTGAGGGCCAAGTATTCAAATATATAAGACTTAGGGGGCACATCTCACTCAAACCACCACAGGAACCCACCTTCAGTACAGGCTGTGTTTTCATAGGCTTGAGGCCAGGATTCTGCCCGTGTGCTGCTGACTGCTATGAGCTGAGGAACTTCCCTGCTATACAATAGCTCCCTTGGATGATGGGCTAGAATTTCTGAAACCAAAATACATCTTTTTTCCCCCATAAACTTCACTGTTTATTTTTTGAAGCAGAATCTCATGTAGCCTAGGCTGGACTTAAATTCAAGAATCCAGTGATGGCCTTGAATCCACTTCCTCATGTGCCTCCTTGCCTTTTTCTTTTTT
>NC_034592.1:114061452-114114974 GCF_900095145.1 Mus pahari
GCCTATACACATATGTACACACATGAGCATGGGTGCCTATATATATATATATATATATATATATATATATATATATATATATATATATACACACACACACACACACACACACACAGTACACCAAAAAACAAAAAAACAACAACAACAACAAAAAACAAAATTCCAAATGTTGGTGGTCTTGAATGTCTACCCTGTGACTTATGGATCTTATATAACTGGGGCACATCGAATCATCATAGACTTACTTAAAATGTTATGAAATTTGTGTGTGAGATTGATGATAACATTCTATCACAGTTTTCAAAGGTTGATCATACTTTCTAGCCTGTGCTTAGACTGTGAAGTGGTAGCAGTTCTTCGACTGCCTGCAGCTTAGACTACATTTACATATATTGGTTTCCTTAGGGACAGGGATAGGGGCATGGGGGGTGACTCCTAGTAGCTTCTCTTTCTCACATGTTTTGCATGCTGAGCTAGATAGACTATGTGTTTATTTACTCCATATTGTTGACATAAGCGAGGTAATTTGTTTTTATTCAGGGAGAAATCTATATATATCAAAGCTGTCACAGTTTGATTTTAAGGTAAATAGAAGCAACTGCCCAAACATCTTTGACAGTGAAGAAGCTGACCTACCTTGTCCAGCCTCTGTAGTTGTAGTTGGCATACTTATTCAACCTGCACATTTAAATGCCCTGTGTAAAAAGACTGTCAGCAACTTCTAGCATCTCACTGCTGTAAGCACTTCTCATGCTCTGCTGGTTGGTCCTTGCTGTGCTGCTGTGAGCTAGTCTGGATTTCTCTCATTGTCCCTATGAAGAAATCAAGTCAGTGACTTTCCAGGATATGTGGAAGGACAGACTCTCAGGTCTACTTTTTCTACAAATCTGTGCTAGACTAGGAGAGTACAGCATTTCCCACAAGTGGTTAAAAATCCTCAATCCTTTCCTGTGATCATTTAGTCAGATTGCATGTAACATATCTGTTTCTAGGTGGCCTTGCTCTTTCTTCCCCCACACCCATCTAAGTGTGTGTGTGTGTGTGCGTGTCTGTCTGTCTATCTATCTCTGCCTCTATATGTTTCTCATGTTTTTTGTTTGTATTCTTTTATTAACTGAATACATAGTAGAAAATGTGTTGTGTTCTGTAAGCCCTAGAGTACTGTCAGGATCTCAGAGTTCCTATAATCTCTCTGCATACTAAGGTAGCTGGCTTAGTTGTTTAATTCCTTCTGCACAAGCATGGAGATCTGAGTTTAGATCTCCAGGACTCAAGTAAAAATCCAGATGTGGTTTGTGAGCCTGTGATTACAGTGCTGAAGAGGTGGAGACAAGAGAGGTCCTGGAACTTGCTGGCCAGTCCAGTCTAACCAAACATTGAGCTCAGGTTCAGTGAAAGATCCTACTCCCCAAAATGAGGTGGGCTGTGTTGTGGCACATGCCTATAAGTCCAGCACTCAAGAGGCTCTCTGAGAATTCAAGGCCAGCCTGGTTTGCATAGTGAGTTCCAGCCCAGCCAGTACTACTTAATGAGACTCTTATCTCCAGAAGAAAAAGGAGGGGAGTGATTGAATTCACCTGATAGTGACGTCTGCAGGCACGCTCACTTAATGTACCCTACACACTTTGGTGCAGATAGCATGCACATACAGTTGTTCACATACACACAAATTAAATGAAAAATCCCATCCTCTTCTCATCGTCAGTCTCTTATGTTCTCTTGTGTCACTTTTATGTGCATGTACCTATGCTTACATGTACAGGTACACTGGGCCAGTTGTTTTTTCTCTGTGCCTCCCTACTCTACCTATTGTCTTCATGAGGCTCTTGGTTAGTCTTGAAGACCTACAGATTTGTAATGATTCATTAAATCAACTCCCATAAATAAGCAATTAGGTGACTTTTAGTCAGTTGTCACCTGAATAGTGCTGTAGTAGTGTTCTTTGTTTTTCCGTGTATATATGGGGAAGTATTTCTTATACAAAGAGAATTGCTAGGTCATAGCTTTTAAGATGGTCATAACCCTGAATTAGGAATTTACCTGGTGTGATCGTCAGAAATATTAGGGGACTAGGGATTGAGTGAGTGAAAGAGAGAGTAGTTGGTGACAAGATGCTTATTGAGTGAAGTTGTATGTATGGAGCAAATCACATGGGCTTTTCTCTTGACTGTGATTGGTGGTAGTAGTTGTAGTGAATTGATAATGGCAAAAAAACAACCAACCAACCAAACAAAAACCTAGGAGCGACAAAACATGAAAATGATTTACCTTGGGAGTACATCATGTATTAAATGAGTGGGACCAACATAATATTCCTTACTGTTGGTAAAGTGAGGTGGGGTAGACACTTCCATTCTATAATGAGGTTTCAAGTTACACACAGACTATCTCCCTATTACTGGGACTAAAGACATGTGCCACCATTTCCAGCCTTCAAGTTAGTATGTATCTTTTGTAAAACAAGGTGGTATGATTTTGTGGGTCAAATGTCTTCAATAAATCTTTACACATGAATTTACTGGCATCTAAAACTTCAAATATTACCTACTAGGTTTTCTTACTGAAATTCTAGGGAGAGCCTTTGGAGCCTTCCGTGACAGTGAATTATAAACATAAAATGTGTGTTACCAGTTTAACAACAAAAATATGACTGAAAGCTAATAGTATAAGGATTATAAATTCAGTAAACTTTTCTATTTTTACTTATATAAGACATCTATAAAATATATTAAAAAGATAATATATGATACATATTACAAAAATATGTAAAGTAGTTTCTTTCAACAGTACATATTTGACAATTGTCAATTCATAAAGTTTGTTAATAATGTAATTGTAGAGACTTGAGAGTATCATAGAGAGTTTATAGCGAAAACAAAAAACAAAAACTCAATCAAAGTCATAGATTTCAAATCCTTTTAGATGCTTGGCATAGTAGCACATGCCTATAACCCAGGGGGTGGAGGCAGATGGGTCTGTGAATTTGAGTCACATTTACACTGTGTGTTGGAACAGGAGCGGCAGGATCAAATGGTAACATATAGATGGATTCTGTTGAAATTGCTGTAATCTGGTCTGTGTTTACATTTCAGTGGCCTCATTGTTCCTGAAAGAGATGGCAATGAGACGGCTCCTGAAGTGACTGTCACTTCAGGTTATGCACTGTTGCATTTTTTCAGTGATGCTGCTTATAATCTGACTGGATTTAATATCACTTACAAGTAAGATATTTAGATTTAATATTTGTGATACTACTCAAATGACTTAGTAACACTAATATATTGGGGGGGGGGGCTTCTAGCTAGTCAGGCTCCTTGCTAAATATTAACATGAATTTTCTTATTTAAAGTTCTTTTAAGTATTCAGTGAGAGTGAGAGGTAGGCACTGTTTCTTTTTTTTTACTTTTCATAATTGAAGAAACAGGAGATAAAAAGTTAAACAAATGTCAGCCCCAGTGGTTGGGACCACAGTTCTTGGTCTTTCTAGATCTTGTCACTGAGCATCTCCTAGAAGAGAGAGACATTCTTCTGCTGCTGGAAGGAAATGTCAGGAGTTTTGCTAAGTGAATTTAACAAAGACTAGTAGTGTCTCAGTAATAATCATCAGTAGGATAAATCTATATTTTTAAACTATTGTAATAGTTCACTAGTGCACCCCTTTAAAAAGTCTGAATTATGTCATTTCAAATTGTAGCAAAACTGTTATCTTAAGTCATGAGACACTTAAACTCATACATGAAGTTAACTGCTCTTCTCCATCTAAGCTGATAAAAGTTACTAAAGACCTTTAACTACATCACTGGAAAGTAATCTTAAATTCTGTTCTCAGACTCTTTACAGAGAAATGTATGCCATGGGTGTCGGCAGTTCACTGGATTCCTCTCCTACCCCCACTTCCTAGCATGGCCTTGCCACCTTTGTAGAGCTCTTCACTAGTGAGCTACCAGAGAGAGTAGGGCCTGGTTGCCAGCCTTGGGCTAAGTCTAAGTGGTTTTGCACAATGTCTATTGTTTTGTAATTTCTCTAACTTTGTGAGTTATTTATTCTTCCTCCTTCATATGTGAATGCAGCAAGGTTGATTTGATTTCATTGCCTGAGCCTGGGGCTCTAGCTATACAGAGCTCTCTGAGCACACTTGGGCTGACTGGTAAGTCCTGCAGTCACACTTGCAAATGAACTGAACTTAAACTGTAGGAAGAAGGTCTGCATTAATTGAAATGTTGCTTAATTGAAATTGTTGACTTAGTTTTCTCCTGTCTTTGTAGTTTTGACATGTGTCCGAATAATTGCTCAGGCCGAGGAGAATGTAAGAGCAGTAACAGCAGCAGCACTGTTGAGTGTGAATGTTCTGAAAACTGGAAAGGGGAGTCGTGTGACATTCCTCACTGTACAGACAACTGTGGCTTTCCTCACCGAGGCATCTGTAACGCAAGCGATACCAGAGGGTGCTCCTGCTTCCCTCACTGGCAGGGTAGGAGCTGCCCTTCAAAGTCCTTTCCCTCACAGAAAGTTCTAAGTTAGTGAACTGTGAGGGAGTTTATTTTAGCAGCTATACGCCTTATGTTAATCATGTATCAGGTGGCATTTAAGCATTCACCTCCCTTTATTCAGATTCTTTGAAATTTACATATATGTGGTTGTTATCCATGTGCTTAGAATTGTGGAAAGGTTTGACAAATCCTTTGCAACTCATTCGTGAAAATTAGGGAACATGGTCTGCTGATAGAGAAGCAGAGAATCAAGCTGAGGGGGGACAAGCGGCAGTATCACTGTTTCCTTAGAATCTCACTGCTGTCATCTAATGCCATTACCCAACACAACCGGGTACTAAGGAACTGTAGGGAATTCCCTGGAGTCTTGAGGAAGCAGCCATCATTGGTTAAGTGATTTTCCTTCTATGCTTAGGTCCTCAGAAAGAAAGTGTTCATGTAAATGTTTTTAGTTTGTCCAGTTCTCCCTTTGTCTCTTTCATCTATTCAGCTCCTGGATTTGCCAGAAGATTGATTTTGATCTGTCATTATATTTCAACCCTAATGCCTTTTCCACATGAATTAATATAATAACCCCTTGGTCTACCCTTTCTACTAAATGCTGCTTCAGCAAGATTTTTACCTCTAAAAAAGTTTAACCTGATTATCAGAAATTGCCAAATTATCAGAAAGTGTGTAGTATTAAATTTTATTAGGAAGTGATTGGTTTTGGTCTATATCTTGAGTAAGTTAAAAACTCAGGTTAGGTGCTAAGCAGATGGCTTCTTGGTTAAGAGTACTGGTTGCTCTTTCAGAGGACTCAGGTTTGATCCCAGCATCCACATAGTAGCTCATAAGATCTGTAACTCCAGTTCCAGGGGATCCAATGCCTTTTCCTGACATCATTGGGTACCAAGCAGGCAAGTGGTACATATGCGTACATGCAAGTAAAATACCTGTACATGTAAAAACCTTTAAAACCCCACAAGTTAAAGATGTTTGCACTTAAGTGCTAATAGAAACACAAGTCTTTAAATATTCTTTGCACTTAGATTAGAACTTGGAATACTATAAACTTTCAGGCTGCATTTTGTGAAGCTATTTGTTGTTGTTTATTAGGTCCTGGATGTTCAATTCCTGTGCCAGCTAACCAGTCTTTTTGGACTCGAGAAGAATATTCTGATTTAAAGCTTCCCAGAGCCTCTCATAAAGCTGTGGTCAATGGAAATATAATGTGGGTTGTTGGCGGATATATGTTCAACCATTCAGATTACAGCATGGTTTTAGCGTAAGTGTCTTTATAATTAAATATTTTATTTATTATTACTGAGTGTATATAAGGCGGTGTATGCAGTGGTGTGCAAGAGGAGATCAAAGGACAACTTTGTGGAGTTAGTTTTCTCCTTTCACCTTTGCATAAGTTTTGGGTATTTGGTTCAGGTTGCCAGGCTTGTAATGCTTTGCCCTTTGTGCCATTACCAGCTCTGAAAGTGGTGTTAAATGCTTCTGTATGAAACTTAAGTTTCCACCCTGAAAAACTGCAGTGTAAAAATAATAAAAAGCCAAGAAATCACCAGTAATTACCGAGGAAAATCTGTTTAAACTTTGGTAGTTTTCATCTAAACTTTCTTGATATATGTTGATGTTCTACAATTTAAAGCCCCAAAGAATTCATTGTCAAAATAAGAATAATTTATCCTTTTAAGGTAATTTCTCTGATATTTTGCTTTAGGTATATAGTAAGTTATATAAATAGGGGTTATTTTATCTTGATTTTATTAATAGTTTTCCTATATCAGATGGTTTCAGTTTATAGCTTATTAGTATTAAATGGCCTTTGTCTAATAATTTCCAGGGTTTGAAGTCTTGTTTGTGCTTTTTTGAAGGTAGAATATACATTATCATATTAGAGTTCGTTATAGAGAACAGATTTCAAGACAAGATTTATACATACTTAAACATGTTAATTTTATGGCCTGGAAATTTTTTCTATTAGTAATTATGAAGCATTAGCATTCATCTTAGAATTAGTAGGATTATTAGGTAGTTCGGTATAGTGTTTTTGTTAATGTTCTATTTCTTTGAAGAGACACCATGATCAAGGCAGTTTTAAAAGAAGTCATTTCATTAGGGGGCTTATTTACAGTTTCAGAGAGTAAGTCTATGAACATCATCATGGCAAGAAGCATGGTAGCAGCAAGGCACAGGACAGGAGTAGCTAAGAGCTCGGATCGGATCTGCAAGCAAGTGGGAGGAGAGAGAGAGAGAGAGAGAGAGAGAGAGAGAGAGAGAGAGAGAGAGAGAAAGAAAGAGAAAACACACTGGGCCTAGCATGGGCTTTTGAAACCTCAAAGGTCACTCCCAGTGACACACTCCTCCAACAAGGTCATACCTCCCAATCCTTCCCACAACAGTTCCACCAATTAGGGACCAAGTGTTGAACCTATTGGAGCCATCCTCAAGCAAACCACCACACACAGTTTTTGAATCACCCAGGTACAGTAATTAAAAGACACAAAATAATTTAGAACAGCGAAGTAACCTTATAAAATGGCTGACAGCTCTAACATTCTAAAACAAGTTAAGTGACAGGAGAGTGATGTATAATATGAAAGAACAGTCTACTAGAGAAAGTAGTAGAAATAAGAGGATCAAGCTAATAATTCTAAAAATTTAGAATTGAAGACAAAATGTGGAAGGACACACATATACAAACACAATGATACTGCTTTGCAAAAGTGTTGAAGGGAGGAATCTTTTAAATTATACGGAGAAAAATATAAATGTCTTTCTTTTTTTTTTTAACATTTATGTATCTTGTGTGTATGTGTGCCCTAGTGCTTGTGTGGTCAGAAGGACTTGGAATGCCGCGCTGTGCTCCCACCCTGTAGGTCAGATCTCTTGGGTCACCCAGGTCATCAGGCAGCAGCGAAGCGCTCTTCCTCTGTGAGCTGTCTTGCTGACCTAAGAAAGAATTTAAATACTGACTATGATTAACACGCCTTGAACACTGTGTAAACAACCAAGAGAAACTAAACAGCACCAAGAAAACAACATGGCTCTGTACTCCTGAGCACAGTGAACACCATGAGGCAGGGCGTCCTCAGACTTTTCTTTTTGCCTATGTATTTTAAATTTACTGCTGAGTACATTTGCCACTTAGTAATGCTGATAGGTACAAGAAAGGAAAAAAATGCCCTAAGGAAAAAAACGTAGGATGTAGCCCAGTGGTGGGGCTCTTGCCTCCATGTGCAGGGCCTCTAATTATATATAACATCTCAAAAGAATAAAAGAAAAAAATTAAAGGCAAGATCTTCCAGAAAATATGTGCTCTCTTTAGTCCAAGGATTTAGAAAAACAAAACTTTCAATAGTAATGTCTCTATGCCAGCCAGATGCCACAGAAATCTAGCCCTGGCCTGATCTGTGCCAGTAAAGCTAAGTGGAGAGCCTGGATGACCATCCTTACCAGGATATAGTAAGATGCCCCAACTATTAGGGTTAGTACCAGGGACACCAAGTAGTGATAGGGCTTTCAGGTTCACCAGTTAGAAAGACGGCTTCTGCTCATACAGTGCCAGTGGAGACCGTGTGGGGAACATCGACTTCTACTTGACTTCAGCAACAGTAATGGCAGTAATAAGTTGACCTTCTCCATCCTATGGGAGTGGGGTCAAAGAAGGCCTGAAATAGCTGAGGATCTAGAGTCTGACAGCATGATATACAAAATCTGCCCAGCCAAGAGCTAATACAATCTCATTTTGAATGAGAAATCAAAGAGACAATGACATTAGGGTGACACACATTAGAATTATCTGACAAGGAATTTAAAGGTGGCTAACCTAAAACACTACAATGATCAGCTACACACATACAAAACAAATGAAAGAATAGAAAGTCTCACCAAAACAAATACAAGACATAACAGAATATCAGAGGCCAAGTTAAGGCACTTTTCCAGCTGGGCCTGATGACCCAGGCAATCCCTAGGACCCACATGGGTGGAAGAAAGAACCAATGCCTGACAGTTGCCTTCTGATTATCTTTGTGCCTTGGCAAATACATGGCCTTGCCCAAATAAATAAATGTAATAATAATTATTAGAAAGAATCTTAAGTGGAGGGCCTGGAAGATGGCTGAGAGGCTGAGAGCATTTTCTCCTGCTCACAGCCAGCTGGGACTTCTGTTCTAGAGGATCTAGACGCTCTCTTGTGGCCTTTACTGGCACTGCATGCACATGCTACACAGATATGAAGGCAAGCAAAACACTCATACACATAAGATAAAAATAAATAAATCTAAAAAGAGACTATCAGATAGAGTTGTAAAATTAAAAAATGCAGCAATGGAAACAGAAATGGGTGGATTAGCATTGGCAGGACAGAGGCAAGAAAGAGCCAGCGAGCCTCCAGACAGACCATTAGAAATTCCAGTCGGAACAATAGGGAAAACAGTAAGTCTTAAATTAAAAGAAGGCCAGGGCCTGATAGCAAAAGGTTTTAATGTAAGCACTTGAGAGGGAGAGGAGACAAATCTCTCTGATTGGGGATTGGGGTTAAAGGTGAATGCCATGACACCCAGCTCAGAGTTAGCCTTCTCCCCTAAAAAATTTTTATATTCATTTTTAATGCTGACACAGTTAGTCATAAACATTGTATCTCACACACCTTGACATACTCCAGAATGTACCACCAGCCCGTTGCTGAGGCTGTCATTCAGTTGGTAGAAGACATGCTTAGCATACATGAAGCACCAGATTTCATCCTTAGCACTACATAAAACTGGGTGTGGTCATGTACCCACATGCTTATAATTTCAGAACCATGGAGGCAGAGGCAGGATGATCAGCATTTGAGGATCATTTTCATTTCAGTTACATTGGGAGTTTGAGGTTAAGCAGGGATACAGGAGGCCTGTTTCAAATAAACAGACAAACAAACAAACTTCAGAAAACTGTTGAAGTACTAGGCCTACTATGTGCAGAGATTGTAGGTATATGTCATCATGCCTGTTGTGGCTTGAGTGAGAGTGGACTCCATAGGCTTATAGATTTGAATCTTGGTGTCTATGTCATGTCATCCCTGCACAAAAGCCCACACCAGGCCCAGTCACATTCTCTCTGCCTGCTGCATGTGGGTTAGATGTGATCTCTCAGCTGCTGCTGCAGGGCCACGCCTGCCTGCTGCCATGCTCCAGCCATGATGGTCAGGGACTCACTCTCTGAAGCTGTAACCAAGTTCCCAATTAAATGCTTTCTTTCATAAGTTGCCTTGGTCATGGTGTCTCTTCACAGCAGTAGCACAGTAACTAAGACACCTGGCTCCCCCCCCCCATGGAATATGAAACTGTTTATTGACTCCTGTTTACCATTATTTACCATAAAGTAAATAATACACAGTTGGGTAACATGATACTGAAGTTATTTTCCTGTTTCCTGTTGTAACCCAAGTTCTGAAGAGATCAAGCCTAATAGCAAGCTGTGAGCCAGGATAAAGAAAAAGCTCTCAGGCCAATGTCTGCTTTACCAAATTCTGTTCAGCAGTCTAAAGCTGCAGTCACCTCGACTCCTGTGATGCCATTTCCATCACTATCTTAGATATTCCCTGGGTCACAACCTTTTAGTACATAGATTGCAACTCTGATGGGATGGCTGACTGCTTAGCTAATTAAAGTAAGCTAGAGTTTGTCTGGCTTCCTTGTCTGAATGGGGAGGTGGTATTGACAAAAGTTTGTAAATAAACTACTATATTTGCATGATGTATATAAATTTGATTGTGACTGCTTTTAAATCATTTAACCTAAACTGTCCCACAGAATCATCTGTTTGATTGGAAGATTGTAGCTTCAAGAGAATTTCTGCTGAACCTGAAATGATTCATAATAATGTGTCTGAAGAATGTGTGTTATCACCTACGGTTTTTGTTTGAGTTGATATTTGTACTTTATGATTCACTTTATTTATGTGTATGTGTGTGTGCTTGTGTGAATGTACACCACGTGTATGTGGTGCTCAAGGAGACCTGAAGAAGGGCTCTGGAGCTGGAGTCACAGGGAGCTGTGAGTGCTAGGGATGAAAGCTGGGTACACTGGGAAATCAAAAGGTGCTTCTAACCACTGAGCAATCCTGCCAGCCCCTTGGTTTATTAAAAATATCAAACAAAAACAACACGAGTTACATAAGTATCACACACACACACACACACACACACACACAGGATCCATAGTAGTTCTTCTGTATCCTGGTTAAATATAAGTTCTTAGGGGCTAGAGAGATGACTCAGCACTTAAGGCTGCTTGCTGTTCTTCCAGAGGACCCAAGTTTGGATCCTAGTACACACATCAGGCAGCTCACAACTACTCATCTCCGGCTCCAGGAAGAGCCAACGCCTATGGCCCATGCAAGCACCAGCACACATATGCTCCACAAACATACATATGTATAGCTAAAAATGATAGAAATCTTCAAAAAATTAATTCTGGTTGAACAATGACTGAAAAAAATCACCTAACATTTAGAAAAAGCTGTTTCCTAGTGAAGAGGACATATACCATGGTATCAAGTATTTTGTTGTTAAAGGAAGCAACTATGAAAAGCATGGGTTTGAAATAACTAATGGATATAAAACAAATGAGACAACCCCAACATCTGTCATTACCTTGCAAACCAACACAACAAATTTGATCTTACTTAGATCTTAGTTATTTTTCATGCTAGTAGTTTTGAAACCAAGATCTAGATTTTGTATAGCCACATAAATGCATATTAGAATTACAAACTGTTATGAGCTTCATCTTCATCAGTCTCTTCATAAAAAGCGGTTACAGGGATTGAGACATGACTCAGCAGTTAAGGCATGGGCTGTTCTTCCAGAGGACATGGGTTCAGTTCTCAGTGCCCATATGTTGGCTCACAACCATCTGTAACTCTGGTCCCAGGGGACACTCTTCTTGGCTTCCATGGGCACTGTATTCATATGGTACACAGACACATATGCAGGCAAAACTCCTGTACACTTAACAAGAAATAAGGTTTAAGAAAAAGAATTACAATTTGAAGAAACTTCATTCTGCCAGCACTAAATCAGCCTCTCTGGAGTCTTTCCATTTCATGAGAAACTCAGTTCTCCATTGCTGTCTGTGGCATGAAGGACCTGGGCAAAGCTTCATAGATTGTCAATGCATCTCTTTTCTTCTTTGGTTTGCTGTCATCAGGGTCGCTGTCACATTCCCTTTGTACCATCCTTCCTTTAACAGCCTTTTGAAAATGCAGAAATGTTGGATGCTGCCTTCAGTACACACAGGCTGTCTTTTTAGCTCCTCATCTGTCTATGCTTAATTTGTTAGTGGTGCTCACCTGTGGATGTGTTATGTCATGAGGCCACAAGAAGAGCCTTGATTGAGTCTTGCTGTCAGTGTGGATCACAGAAATGACAACCTATCATCTTTACTTCCTCCTTGTTAGAAGAAGTCATTGATTCTGCTTATACTCAGGACCCAGAGTATTACCCTTGGGTGTGAGCACCAGGAAGCAGGGAGGTGGGGAGTGTCATGGGTACTACTCAGATACCTGACTGTTGTGATATTTCATCAGTTCTCATTGGTTCTGTCTTTAAATTCTGCCCTAAATCTAGATCTGGCTGTGGTAGTGTGTGGTAGCATCAGTACCAGAACTTGGATTACAGAGGCAGGAAGACTATGATTTTTGAGGCCAGAATAGGCACATACAAAGATCCTGTCTGCAAAAGAAACAAATGTACAAATAATTGTAACTACTTTACTAATAACCTAATTGTTCCTATCACTACTAGTGCTGTGTCCACAGAAAGCTGAAGTAAACTGTGAAAGTGACTTCCCCTTCTGTGTGACACACGCCGTCATGTGATTTTACTTGTGCCCCATCATTGTTTTCCTTCTATTTGTATGTGTGAATGTTCACATGTGGAAGCCAGAAGTCAGTGTTGAGTGTCTTCCATAATTGATTTCTATTCTCTTTGTTTTGAGACAGGGTTTTGAGACTAAACCCAATGCTCAGTGATTCATCCAGCAAACTGTAGGGAGCTTCCTGTCTCTGCCTCCACAGTGTTGGGATTACAAGCATGATCCCAATTGTCTGACAAGCACTTTACTAATTGAGCCATGTCCTCAGCTCCTCGTTCCCCCTTTCTTTTCTTCTTTTTTTTAGACTTACTTGTTTTTGTTTATGAATGTCTTGCCTGTATGCACACACACACACACACACACACACACACATACACACACACATACACACACACACACACACCACATGCAAGCAATTCCAGAAGAGGGCATTGAATTCCTGAAACTGGAGTTCCAGTTAACTGTGAGCCTGTCATGTGGGTACTGGGAACTGAACCCAGGTTCTCTGGAAGATGAGCAAGGGTTCTTGCCTGTGATCCATCTCTTTAGCCCATGTGTTTCTTTCTTGGAGCAAGAAACCTAGGAATCATTTTGAAACTTCCTTCACAGCTTTTATCATAACTTCATGTCTATTTTTACTAACTCTTTCAACAAATACATGTTATATTTATTTATTTTTATGTTTATTGGTTTCTACTTAGTCTCTTGCAGTAGAGTTCTGTCAGATTTATGTTTCTATTGCTTTTAATTCATTTGTAAAGGTGAATGGGAAAATATTTAAAAATTGCAGATCCTATCATTTACTATATTCTTAAAAGCCATTGCTAGCCAGGCTTGGTTGTGCATGCTTGTACTCCCAGGACTCTGACAGCTCAGTAAGGAGGACAGTGAATTAGAAAATAGCTCTAGCCTGTGCTATTTAGCAAGAAACAGAAACAAGTACAATCACACACACACATAGAACTCCCCCCCCAATTAATACCATCCCACTAGATATAACGGTCCTGTATGACCATTCAACCACTGTTTGTCCTCTGTGCTGCGGTAACAGTCTTCTTCCCTTGCCCATGAAGCACATGTGCACCCCACCTCCAAGTGCTTTTGCACTGGTGTCCTTCTGTCTAGACGTCCTGTTATTATGTGTAAGGACTGGTTTCTCCTCCTCTTTACAGTTCAATCTAACTGTCTCATGAAAAGATCTCCTCTGACCATCTAGCTCAGACAGGTTCTCCCTGTTTTATTTTTATTTTTTATAGTTCTAAATTCCTTTCAGGAACTTCTGCTTATTTTAAATTACCTGAGTGCATATGTGTGCTTGTTGCTCTGCTTGTTGTTTGGGCTTACTTTACTATCAGCTCTGGATGTGGTTCACAGAAGGTGCTCAGGGGAGCACTCACAGCCACTCACCTCACACGGATTATAGATAGATGTATTGATGCTACGTTTGCTTGTGAGCTATGTTTTAAAGATTAGAGCATCTTCTTTATGTGTACTCTACCAAAACACGTGTTAGGGCTTTATATATTTTATACAGATATTGGTGTTATTGCTTTACTAATTTTCATGGAATTTCTGTGAACATTAGTATTTTAGATAGGAAGACTTGTCTCAAAGTGTAGCCCAGCTGGTTGAGTGCCTGCCTAGCATGTAGAAAGCCCTGGATTCACTGTCCAGCACCTCAGAAGTGGGGCATGGTGCATATGCTGTCATCTCAGCACTCCAGAGGGAGAGAACAGAGAATCTGAAGTTCAAGGTTATCCTTGGCTATATAACAAGTCCAAGATCAGCCTAGGCTACATGACATCCTGCCTCAAAATCAAACACCAAGTCAAAAAGCTCACATCTTGATCCAAAAGAAGAAGGTAGAGAGAATACACTGGGAAAGTCTTTGAAACCTCAAAGCTTACTCCCCAGGGCCATAAATTCTAAACCTTCTCAAAAGTCCACCAACTGGAGACCAAGTATTCAAAGATAACAATCTATATAGTCCATTTTCATTCAAACTACCACAGTAGGTTTTCTTTAAAAAAAAAAAAAAAAAGAATATTTTAATTGATTGTGATTATTCAGTACTATTCATGAATAAGCATGAACTACATGGCAGGACTATAAACTATTATGTTTTCAAAGATTTATTTATAGGCCAGGCGTGGTGGCGCACGCCTTTAATCCCAACACTCGGGAGGCAGAGGCAGGCAGATTTCTGAGTTCGAGGCCAGCCTGGTCTACAAAGTGAGTTCCAGGACAGCCAGGGCTATTCAGAGAAACCCTGTCTCAAAAAACAAACAAACAAACAAAAAAAATTATTTATTTCTTTCATGTGTGTGAGTACACTGTAGCTGTCTTCAGACACACCAGAAGAGGGCATCAAATCCCATTACAGATGGTTGTGAAACACCATGTGGTTGCTGGGAATTGCAGTCAGTTCTCTTAACCACTAGGCCATCTCTCCAGCCCCTGTAAACTATTATTATATTCATAATGTATAAACCCGTGAGTCTGTGCACTTCTGCCGTGCATGTGGACGGGCGCCGAGGCCAACATCAGGCGCTTCCCTCTGTCCTTGGCCCTGGCTGCTTGGAGACAGGGTCTGTCACTTACCTTTTAGGTAGATGGGGTCTGCCTGCCTACACCCTTCCACCCCTGGAACTGCAGTTCCAGAGAGGTGACTCCACACTCATATTTTCTATGGAATCTAAGGATCTAAAATTAGATTCTCACATGTGCTCAGCAGGCACTTCACTCACTAAGCCATTCATTGCTTCAGCCCTGAAAATAATTTTACTTTACTAATCTTGTATTTTAGAAGTTTAAGTGCATTTATGATGCGCCCCCCCCCACCTCAGTCCCGCAGAGGTGGGGCAAAGACGACACTTACGCCAAGGCAGGGTTTGAGCAACTTCCACAGCTTCCTGCAGCTTCCTTTATTCTCTCTACAGCTCACCCCAGCTCTCTACAGTAGTTCAGCTTTTCTCTTCTCTGCTTCTCAGCTTCTACTTTATTCTGGGATCGCCCAATTTATCCCCTTCCATCCTCTGCACTCGTCTCTCATCACTTATCATCCAATCAGCATTCAGCATGTTCTATACGCGAGCCATGCACGCAGACAGGGTGGGTGTTGATAGGTCAGTGACTCAATATCATGCTGAATGACGCTATGCGTCAGGCAGGCGATGCGTAATCACTCAGGTGTGCATAATCAGGTTTTTGGTAATCAAGCAGGGAATGACAGGGCTTGGCAGTGAACCAGGGTGCCATCTTGGCTCACAAGGCCACAGCCACGGCCACACCCACTTCCCACACATTTATAGTAAGATTGAAATGTTACAGTTGTAGCTTTCTTAAGCAAAAGATTAAATAAAAAGAAATACTGATAATTTTCTTTAAAACTATTTCTTCTTTGGGAATTTCATACATACACATGTACACACACACACACACACACAATGATCTTGATAATATCTAGTCCAAATTCTCCCTTCCACTCACTCCAGATCTCCTGACTGTGTGCACATGCTTTGCACACACATGTTGGTTCTCTTATTCTACCATGTAGTCCAAGGGATAGAATTCAGATAGTCAGACTTGGGCAGGAAGCACTTTTACTCACTGAGCCATCTTATATACCCAGTTATTTCTCTTTTAATTATTATTCCCTTCACAATACTTACTTTCAGGTTGTCATTATTAAATGAGTAAAAGTTATCACGAACTATTAAGTCCCTTTATAGTACAAATGTCAGATAGCTTAGGTTGTTACGTAGAAGAGGTTTATAGGAAACTATAGAAGCTTCCAGTAGATGTTTGTCTTATCCCAGGGTTGTGTAGTCAACTTCCCCATTTTTGAGTTCTCACATGTTCATTGGGCCCAGGCATAAGGTATGTTTGCCAGAGTAGCATGTGCCTCCCTAAAATCCCCAGTTGATTTGTTGAAAATCTTTGAACTGGATTACATCATACTTAGAAGAATACAAGATATTCTGTTTGTCATTTGGGTGAAAATATGGTCTGTTTATTTTGCAGGTATGACCTGACTTCTAGGGAATGGCTTCCACTAAACCATTCTGTGAACAGTGTGGTTGTAAGATATGGTCATTCTTTGGCATTACATAAGGTAAACTATCTCAATTCTTCACCAAGCAAGAAGTTCAACTCTTCCTGTTGCTTTATGCCATTGAATACTAAACAGCTTTGGTTTTAGTTGGTATAAGCTTTGCTTGATGTCATGGAGGTATATAATTCACCAAGTTGTCATCAAGTTGTAATTGGAAATTGAAGTTAGAACTATTTTAATTCATGGTCTTGTATTTGGATACTCTGATCTCAGTGGAAATGGTTAACAATGAAGATTAAATAGTGTCAGTGAGCCTATGTCCATTATCAAGTCTAGCACACTGCATGCATGTGACTGAGTAGCCATTGTTTTCTCCTTGTTTTGAGTGTATATTGTAGAATGAGGCAACTTTATTTTCCACACCATTTTTGTTCTGTAACACATTTCATGTAGAGAAGGTGTTTTAGAGAGATGAAGAATGTGACTTGTTCTGGTTAGTTCTTTCTCTATGCTAGTTCTAGCAAGTCACTGAAGAGCTCCTTTACTCATACTTCTTAAGCTGGGATAACAATGAGATTGTGAACCAGTCATTTTTGTTTTCCAATAGTAGTTTTTAAAATGATGTATTTACTTTTATTTTGTGTATGTGGGTGTTTTGCCTGCATGTGTGCCTGTGTATGCTGTTCCTCCAGAGGCTAGGAGAGGAGGGCATCGGTGGCTGTTAGCTGCCATGTAGGTACTAGGAACCAAACCCTGGTCCTCTGCAAGAGCAGCAAATGTTCATAACTGATAAACTATCTCTCCAGCCCTAGAGTTGATTTCTTAATGGTTTTAAAAATCCTATTTACATCTTTCTTATAGGATAAAATCTACATGTATGGAGGAAAAATTGATTCAACAGGGAACGTGACCAATGAGCTGAGAGTATTTCATATTCATAATGAATCATGGGTATTGTTAACTCCAAAAGCTAAGGATCAGTATGCAGTGGTTGGACACTCAGCACACATTGTCACACTGGCATCTGGCCGTGTGGTCATGTTGGTCATCTTCGGTCATTGCCCACTCTATGGATATATAAGCATTGTGCAGGAATATGACTTGGGTATGTATCTTTTTCCAATGGAGGCATCTTGAATATCAGATTGAAAACTCTGCCCTTATTATTAGGACACTATAACAAAATTCAGCATGCTCTTGATCCAGTACTTTGTCTTGAAATAGTATCAGTAGATAACTGGTGAGATTGAGGTTGTTGATATCCCTGTGCAGCAGCTGCTTCTTACTTGTCAAGGTCTAGTCTTGGCTTGGGAGGAGTTCTGAGGAAGGAGGTGTCAAAAAACCCAAAAAGTCAGATTGTGGGTCCAAGCTGGCAGCTGTATTAAGGAAAGCTGAGGGAAAATTGGGATATTTATTTTACCTATTAGTCTACATCAAGCAAGTCAGGCGCTCACAGTCATCGTTTGCACCTTCAAATTAGAAGCAAAAGAGAGAGAACTGATGAGTCCAGCATGGTCCAGGTCGGGACAGAATGACATGGTTCCTACCCTGGGACAGGGGCAGCAGGCCTGGGCCTCCATGCATGTCACACTGTGGGCATAAACCTTGTTTGTATAATAATGTACATATTTCATGCTCTTTTAAGGAATGTCCTTCCTGTTAATGTGAATGACTTCATGATCATCAGAGCTAGCGTGAGTCTGGGAAGTAAATGCTGGGACCTTCAGGATAGCTCTTAAGGCTGTGGAAAAGAACATGAGTTCAAAAATATATACTTCCTCAACTATACAAAAATAGAAGGATGCAATATGAATTGTACGAGGGACTTCACAGATCTAAAGGAACAAAAGCAGCTTCGCTGTGAGCCAACTTGTCAGACAGATACTAAAGAAGCAGTTAAAGAGATTTAGGGAGTGCTGATTGCCAGGGGAGGCCACCCAGCTAAGCTTGTGCTTAGGAAGGCAAAGTCCTGAGTTCAGGGTGTGCCTGGAACAG
This sequence comes from Mus pahari, assembly GCF_900095145.1. Taxonomy (NCBI): domain Eukaryota; kingdom Metazoa; phylum Chordata; class Mammalia; order Rodentia; family Muridae; genus Mus; species Mus pahari. The sequence goes on from NC_034592.1 coordinate 114,079,848, forward strand.
AGCAAGGTTAGGCCCTGGTGTGGTAGAAATGGTAATTTCAAGGCAGGGTACCCAACTAGTTTATTGTCTGTGTTAACAGAGGCAGGCAGATTTCTGAATTCTTTTGTAATGTTAAAAGGAAATGTGTGCTTGCTGTCTCCCAAGGGGCCCCAAGTCCCAGGATGCTGATTTATAGGAAACCTAGAGTAACTGGGCTTAAGACCTGCAGGAGAAGAGCTATCCAGAACAGTTTTTGCAATAGCGAGCGAGCGAGCGAGCGAGCGAGCGAGCGAGCGAGCGAGAGAGAGAGAGAGAGAGAGAGAGAGAGAGAGAGCTAGCTGTCTGGAGATCTCCAGAGAAAGCTGGTCAGAGAGAAGTAGACTGGAAAGCTGTCTCCAGCTTGGACCTAAAATTTGACTTTTTGTTTTTGTTGACAGGTTGCCTTCCCCCACTCACCCCTTCCTCAGAACCCCTCCCAAACCTAGGCTGAGCCTTGACACTTCCTGTCAGCTTGCAAGGAGCCAAAGATAGCACTAAATGCTTTAGATATTAAAATAAGCAAAATGCAAAACAATAAACACTCTAAAATAATTTTGGATAGTCCTTTAAATATTAGGCCAGTGCAGTGTTATTTTACCTTAATGTATAATCTTGTGTTACATTTTATTGTTTTTCATTATATAATAGGAATGTCAGAATTAAAATTTTGATAAAGTAGTCCTGTAAAAATACATCTAAAGATCATTAAAGTACATCTGAAAATCATAAGGAATCACTGAGGAGCACAGGGAATATAATGCCTGGTTAAGAGAACTTCGAATCTTTAACCCTTAAAATTTGTTTTAAAAATCTGAATCTTGCCAGTGTGGTGGTGCAAACCTTTGGTCCCACCACTCAGGAGGTAGAGGCAAGTGTATCTTCATTAATTTGAGGCCATCCTGGTCTACAGAGCAAGTTCTAGGCCAGGCAGGGTACACAAAGAAACCCTATCTTAACAAAACAAAACAAAATATGAATCTTTAAAAGCTTGTTCTTTGAAAATTTCATACATGTATACAATATATCTTGTTCCTATCCACCACCATTCCTTCCAGCTCCTCTAGGCTTTCCCAGTGCATCTCCTTCCCAGCCTCATGGCCCCTTTCAGGGTGAAGGTTAACACACTGAGTCCAGTTAGTGCTGACCTTATGCAGTCTTGTCTAGATGGTCTTCTTTATAAATAAGGTGAAAGTATATCCTAAGCTTCCTTCTTTTGCTCTAAGGTGTTTAGACTTTAAACTAATGTTTAATAGTTTAAATAATTTATTATTTCATAAGAAGAGGAGCCTGCAACATTGACTTTAACAATTGTCTCTTTTCCAGAAAAGAATACATGGAGTATATTAAATACTCAGGGTGCTCTTGTGCAAGGGGGTTATGGCCACAGTAGTGTTTATGATGACAGGACCAAGGCTCTATATGTTCATGGTGGCTACAAGGCTTTCAGCGCCAACAAATACCGGCTTGCAGATGATCTCTACAGATACGATGTGGATACTCAGATGTGGTGGGTGTTTTCCTAGAGCTTTCCCTTGATAGTATAGAATCTGCAGAGGCAATTGATTGAAAAATACTGTGCTATGGTTTGACTTTTGTTCAGCATTGTATGTAACAAAGTTAGGAGATAGATGCAGTAGTAGAGTTAAGGTGATAATGGTGTTGCTGCTGTCTGTTAGTTTCTCTGATCTTAGGATAGTTAGAAAGTGCTTAGTGCTTTAGACTGATTCACTGAACTCTAGCGTAGATTTCCTCTCTTCAGAATTCTCAGTAATAAAAGTTGTGCTGATTTTAACCATACTTAAAAAGCATATCCTTCCTTTTCTCTTTTTGGTGTTGGGGATCAAACCCAGAACCTTGCACATGAATAGGCTATACCATCTTTATCCATTTAAATCATCAAACAGGATGATCTCATGCCTATTTGACAGGGTTTTCTTCACTCCAAACTGAAACTCGGGCTGTAAGAGTATGGTACTTTTAGCAAATGGAAATAAATTTGAGTTATGAGGTAATTATAAAGCACCAGTCTCTCTGTATTTCCCTCGTCCTTCTACTTCCTCCCTCTTCCTTTCTGTCCCCCCCCCCAACATACATTAGAGACTATGCTTTGTCATTTTATGCTGTGCTGAAAGATCATTGTCTTTAGTGGCTGTGAACCACTGAGCCTATGCAGTTGGAAGTTCTGGTCTCTAGCTTTTACCTTACTAATAAAACATTGAGCATAAATTTTGATTTGTATTTCACAATTCTTACCTGGAATTCTTAAGTGGAATTATGGAGCCATAGAGAATGAACATTTTAGGCCTTTTAATATAGTTTCCCAAAATTTAAACAGATTTTCATGATTTTTAAAGGAAGTGTCTTACATTAGGGGGAAATCAAGTATTGCACATTTGAATCTGAAGTTATAAAGTAGTTACATGTAAATTGGCAGATAGATAAGTATTCTTTTAAAACTAACCTTATATTTATTATTTTTAAATAAACTCAAAAGGACCATTCTTAAGGACAGCCGATTTTTCCGTTACTTGCACACAGCTGTGATAGTGAGTGGAACCATGCTGGTGTTTGGAGGGAACACACACAATGACACGTCCATGAGCCACGGTGCCAAATGCTTCTCCTCAGACTTCATGGCTTATGACATTGGTAAGCTTTCCAAAGATGTTTTAACTTCAGGAATATTCTCTTTGCTGATGAGCCACATAGAGGATTGAAAAGATCACTATGTTAAAATAATTGCACCATTTAAAAGAAGTCCAAATGGTAGAATTTGCATTTAATTTGAGTAGGGTTACACATTTATTGAAAAGCATTACTTTGGATTAAACTACATTAAATTCTTTGTGAAATCACTCTTCTTAATTGCTTGAATTCTTTTTTTAGGCTGAGTTAATTGGTATCTCCTTTGTTATAAATGCCTTACATAGTAGTGGTGGTTGTAACCATGAGCATTATGTTAAGTTTTGATGGAATATGCTGTTTCCTAGAAACCTGGTTTTACACATGCTGTCAGTGTCAATATACATGTGGCCAGAAGAGGGCAATGTTGTTTATTCCTGGAAAATAAACATCAACTACTCTTTTGTGTAAATATCCATATGATGTTCTTTCTGTTTATTTGTCTTTGCATTTTGAGACAGCCTCACTATGTAGTCTAATTGGCTGAAGCTCAGTATATAGATCGAGCTGACCTTGAACTTAGAGAAATCCTCCTGCCTCTGTCTTCTGAGTGCTAAGATTAAAGATGTGTACTACCACATCTGAGTAGAGATTCATTTTAAAAATTATTCTTATTGTGATAAAATGCACAGAATAACTCCATCTTAATGTCTTAAGTAGTTTAGAACTAAATATATTCATACTGTTATTCATGTTGTAATACCATCTGCATGCCAACTTCTTGTAAAACTGAAACCCTGCCCTTCAACAATAGCCCCTCTCTTCATCCTCACTCCAGCCTCTTGAACTCATTTCTAGGCCTCTGTGATTCTGACTTGTCTAGATTAGGCATTTAAAAAATATTTTGTTTACTTTTATGTGTATGAGTGTTTTGCATGTATGTATGTTAAGCATACCATGTATGTTCAGTGCCCATGAAAGCCAAAAGTAGGCATTAGATTCCCCAGAGCTGGAATTACAGACTTTTGTGAGCCACCATGTGGGTGCTGGAAACTGTCCCCAAATCCTTTGGAGGAATAGTGAGTGTTGTTAGCTGTTTAGCCATCTTGTAAACCCTAGATGTTTGTTTTTAACAGATGTGTTTATGCTAGCTAGCCATTGAACTTTTAAATTGAGAATGGGGGTACACTATAGTTAGTCCTCAGCTTCAAGCTGGTGGAAGCAGAAATGAGAAGACAATATAATTGTAACTCAAGAGGATTCTTGCTGGCTGAAAAGAAGATGTGAAATTACCTCTGAGCACTCCTGAGCCACTGCAGTGAGCATGGTGGTCAGGAAAGGCCTACTTGAAGAGAAGCTGTCCAAGCTTGCTCCTGAGGAACACTGGGAGTCAAGTAGACCTCCTGGGCAGGGGAAATTTAGTGCAGACAAGAGGCAGGAAAAGTACATGTCATATATTTAAGACTTTTGAACTGCTACCATTTTTGTCATAGTAGCACAAAAGGTAGCAGGTGACTGTTAGACTAGACTGTTCAGATCTGATTCAGAGTGCCAGGGGTCGTTGGTCTTTGGAAAAGACTCACAGTGAAAGTGATAGAATCATATGTGTGTCTTAGACTTTTTTTGTTGTGGGTATTTTAGATTTTTCTTGTTTTTCCTTTTCGTAAGTCTGGCCCTCACACTACGGTCCAGGCAGGCTTCTGTCTTTATGGGCCACCATGACCAGTTTAAGACGCTCTCTTGGGTGGCATTTGATAAGTGATCTGGAAGGGGCATATTGACAGTTAGCAGGCTGCTACTGCAGAAGTCCTAATGAGGTTTGAGTCAAGGCAGTGATGACTTCTAGTACCTGGCTGTTGTGTGTCTTGACAAAAATATGACTGCCCTTTCTTCCCAAGTGTCTGCTGTGGACCACCTTTGCCAAACTAAAACCAGATACAGAGAAAAACATATGGACATGATTGCACATGTCTGTAATCCCCGTACTTAGAAGGGTGAGAAATATGGCAAGATTGAGGCCAGTCTGAACTATCTAGTAAGACCGTGTCTTTAATAAAAATAGTAAAAATTATAAAATCAGGGAATAGGATCTGGGAAGAAGAGAATGAAGTAAGTGTGGGGCATATCCAGTTGGAGATGTCTTTAGGACAGAGCTGATTGCTGAGAGGAGGTTGTAGAAGAGGTGAGTTATTGTGGGGCATAAAAGATGAGCGAGAGTCAGAGACAGTTGGAGAACAGAGTCTGAACAAGAGTAGAGACTAAAGAGAGTGTCAGAGAAGCAGGGATGTCTTAGTCAGGGTCTCTATTCCTGCACAAACATGATGACCAAGAAGCAAGTTGGGGAGGAAAGGGTTTATTGGGCTTACATTTCCACACTGCTGTTCATCACCAAGGAAGTGAGGACTGGAACTCAAGCAGGTCAGGAAGCAGGAGCTGATGCAGAGGCCATGGAGGGATGTTCCTTACTGGCTTGCTTTCACTGGCTTGCTCAGCCTGCTCTCTTATAGAACCCAAGACTACCAGCCCAGAGATGGCACCACCCACAAGGGGACCTCCCCCCTTGATCACTAATTGAGAAAATGCCTTACAGCTGGATCTCGGGTTGGAGGCATTTCCCCAACTGAAGCTCCTTTCTCTGTGATAATTCCAGCTGTGTCAAGTTGACACAAAACTAGTCAGTACAAGGGAGAAAATAGGTGAGAGTGATGACCTGTGAGATATGTTAATTGCCAGAAGAGTGGCTAAAAATGACTGGAGAATCCTTCAGACTTGTCAACAAAGAAATCCTTTAGCCTAATTTAGGGTGCAGGAGGCTGAGGAAGGACATAGGTGAAGTATGTGCTCTGTGTCTTCGTTTTTATTAAAGCTTATCTGCAAAGGCCTCAGATTTGCTGTGTACTTGTAGTTGAGGCTCTTCTTGAACTCCTGGTCCTTCTGTTCCCACCTTCCCAAGTGCTAGCATTACAGATGTGTGCCCTAGTTAAAATAGGTGTGTACCTAGCATTACAAATTTTAAGTTAGAAAATACTCTGGTGCTCTGGGGATGCATCTCAGCAGTAGAGTGCTTGCCTGCTATACACAAGGTCCTGGGTCTGATCACTAGCACCACAAGTACTAAAGCAGACATTCTGGTAGGTAAAACTGGTGGACAGTAGAGTGGTGGCCATCAGGAGGGGATTTGTGGGTGATGAATCGATACATTGATTAGAATTTCTGTGCAGTATGTTTATTTCATGCCCTGAAATATTGCTGCTGTCCTTTACATATAATAACATAACTAAAAGACAGAGAAGCTGTGGATTGTGCATTCCTCTTTGTTTTGCTTTTTTTTTTTCTTTTTTGAGACAGGGTTTCTCTGACCTGGCCGTCTGAAACTCAGTGTGTAGAACAGGCTGGCCTTGAATGCACAGAGACCCTCCTGTTTCTGCCTTCTGAGTACTGGGTTCAAAGTTTATGTTTTTTTCTATAAAGACTGAGAGTTCACATGGACTATATATGACAGCCTACTCTGAAATGTGTTTTTCTTCCCCTTAGCTTGTGACCGATGGTCAGTGCTTCCCAGACCTGAGCTCCATCATGATGTCAACAGATTTGGCCATTCAGCAGTCTTATACAACAGGTAATTATAAAGCAAAGGCTGTATTACTGTCTTAAATCTCATAATCACTTTTAATATCAACTTCCTAATAGTTGTATCTGAATGGTAAGAGGTTCAGGGAGAAAAAAGGAGAGATGGCAGTTCTAAGTGCACGATGAGGTAAGGGGAACAGGACTGGGAGATTATGAGGTAAAAGAGCAAGTCTGAAGTCTGCACCATGTCCAGGTGTGTGCTCAGGAATATTTTTCTGACCAGCAAAGCTCTTTTTCCATTTGCTCCAGGAGCCTTAGTCCTGTAAAGGACATGCAGAGGACTAGGGTTTTGGGCCAGCAATAGAGTACTTACCTAGCTTGTACAAGTTCTGATCTCAGCATTGTGGCTTCTGCAAACACAGCATTTGCCATAAGGGACATGCAGAATGGCCATTTTACCTGGTCACTTGAAAGTGTACTTTAAAGATTGAGAAACTTAACAGCCTGCTGATGTTGACTTTTCTTATTTTGCTTCTGTTATTGCTTTCTGCTTCCTTCTTTAAAACTTAAAATTATATAAACCCTCAAAGTATTTAAATACTCTAATGCTTAACATTATATATTCCTGCAGGTTTTCAAATTTTCTGTTGGAGTTTCCTAATACAAGTAATTTAACTTGCATTAGGAAAAGTATAAAAGTGCCATTCTGGAGTTGTGAAGAATGACCATTTAGAAGCTAGATAGTGGGGAAAGGTGATATCTTTAATCATGTGATTACTTAATGTTTTACAAGTATATAGGGGTTTGTGGCAAGACCATTGTATGATTAGAGACTAAAGTGGAAGGATTTTTTAAATATCTTGTTAACTTGAGTGTTATCTTAAATTACAATCTGATGCTTTCTCTCAGAAAAAGCCCTAAATGCCTCTTGAGGTTTTCATCTGGCAAGCAGCATGTCACCTGGCCTTGCTGGTGGCATCTGCTCCAACTCTCTTCACATGTGTGCTCTTAGTGTTCTCCTAGCACAGGGTTAGGCACGTGTGGGCATTTGCATACTAATGTATTGTAATAGGAGCAATTGAATGAATTGTCTATTAAAACATTCTTAAGTTTTACCCAAACACAGAGAGGTCGACAATTTGTCATAAAATGTAGTTTAGCCATGAATCAAAATCAGAAATGACTGTCTGAATAGTGTTTTTATTTTGTGTAATTTCTGTGATGTGTTTGAGTATCTGAGTTTTAGGCAGGATTGGAAATGTTAGAGGTTGGTAAGAGGTCATGGTTACGGCTTGATTGTGAGAAATCGATGGCTCTCCCTTCACTGCGGTGTCGTGAGTCAGCAGCATGGGATCACCTATGTCTAACAGTTGTTCTAATTGTGATTTTGAGAGAGTTTTGCAGGAGGGAAAGCCGTGAGATTGTGAGGTGCTGGATGAGGAGATGGCATTTACCTAGCAGCCTTCTCTCCCACCCTTCCAGAGCCATCATGTGACCTGAGAGAGTCACAGTTTTTGAAGACAACAGCTGTGCTCAGTTTAAGCAATAGTTTTATTAACTAAATCCAACTTGATTCATGTTATTCTCAGGGAACCAGTACTAGGATTAAAAATGAATCCTAGTGTGTTCTTCTTGGTTATTGGAATGTCAAGTTTTCAGATACTGTAACGAATACAGAACCATACAATCACCATATTTATTTGGTCCTTTGTTGACTTAGAGAGAAAAATTGAAGCCCAATTTAGGTGGGCTACCGAATTTCTCATTGTGGATTAGTATTAAACTTGCTTGGAGTTGTGGGATCTTGGAGGCGGGGATAAACATCCCTGTTTATCACACCCCAGAAAGAACAGATAAGGTTTCTTTTGAGGAGTCTTATGTCCTTATGAACTTAGACTTAGAAATATTTGATGTGTTTCATTCTGCTTTAGTTTTTAAAACTAGCTAGTGAGCATCTTTTCACAGGAACGCTTGAGTCTGACCTATAGCCATCGTCTTTCTCTGGTGTGCATATTACAAATGCACTGGGAGCATTTCTTGACACAGACTTAAAATTAGATTTTTCTTCTAAAAAGGTCTAGTTTGGGAAGGAATGAAAGAGATTAGGGAAATGTTGCGGGCTTGTTTTTGTTTTGTTTGGTTTGGTTTGGTTATTTATTTATTTAATGTACATGAATGTTCTATCTTCCTGTATACCTGCATGCCAAAGAGGACATCGGACTCATGATGGTTGTGAACCATCATGTGGTTGCTGGGAATTAAACTCAGGACCTCTGGAAAAGCAGTTGGTGATCTTAACCGCTGAGCCATCTCTCCAGCCCAGTTGTTCTGTTTTAGTTTGAGGATGAACATCTAATTTAGAGATGCCTTGCTTTTCCAAGAGTGAGTTTTAAACACTAATTTCCATTGTCAGTGGGTTGGTCTTTTAAGAATATAGGTTGGAAGCAGCCAATGATAGTGCATACCTTTAATCCCAGCACTTGGGAAGCAAAGGCAGGTGGAACTCTTGAGTTTGAGGCCACCCTAGTTAGTCTGCAGAGTATTTTCCTGGAGAGCCAAGGCTACATATAGAAACCCTATCTTGAAAGGCCAAAAAAGGGAAAAGAAAAAGAAAAAGAAAAGAAAAGAAGAGAAAAGAAAAAAAGAAGAGAAAAGAAAAAAAGAATACAGGTTGGACAGTCAGGGTAGCTTATGCCTAAAATCCCAGTGCTCAAGTGTCTAAGATAAGAGAAATTCTTCAAGGTGGAAAGTCATGAGTTCTAGGCCAGCCTAGGCTACAGAGTATTGAAAGGGGAAGAGACTGTACATGTGTCAGACCCCTCATTTCTCCAAAAGTTACATGACTATATTTTTTCTGTATTGCCCACTCTTCCACCGTACATACACCTAACAATAAATACTGAAGTTCACCCTGTGGCACTATATCTATGTGATAGACTTCTAGAAAAGTGATTTAAAGTTCAAAAGGTAAATATGTAGTTTTGTTTCAAGTTGCCAAAATCCCTTTAGTAGATGCCTACAATCTTACATGCCCAGTAGCAGTAAAGGAGCTTGCCTGTTGCCTTGAAGCCTCACCAATCCAAATATTAGGTAACATTTGTTACTTTTTTCTTTGTCAGTTGGATAGGTAATGAACGGCACAACAATGTGTTCCAATTTTCTCTGCATTACTAATTGAAGTTCCATCACCCACAGCAAACTGAAGAGTTCCTTTAATCTTTTATGGACTTTGACAAACCCAGGATTCATAGCTTCCATATAGAGAGGAATTTCACAAATAGCAAAATTGGGCGTTAGAAGAATAAAAAGAGAACCCTGAGTACAGCTTCTGAAAGAAGGGTCTCGCTTAGGCGTCCTTTCAGGGTGTGCCTAGACTCAGGTTTGGGGAAGTTTATTGTGCAGAAGCTCTCTGTCTGTTCCCTTTGATGTTTGAGATAATAGAGTTGCACTGGAAGTACACTAGATGGCGGTATAAACTGATGAGATAAGTTAGGGGCTATCAGAGATGTTAGGGCATGGTTTTTCTCTGTAAATGGGGCTTCTGGTGAGGTTCCTAGAAAATGCTATGTTTATAGCTAGGAATGGGGAAAGACCTTAAGCACTTGTGCGCTGTGGTGGAATGCATGTGTTTTCAGTTGGCTAAGGCTTCCAGAACTACTTTTCCTGTCTATAATTTTCTTTCACTCTCTTTGTATCCTTCTTTGTATTAAAATTTTCTCTGCTTGCTTCATGTGTGTGCACGCACATGTATGCACATATGCATGTAGGTCCCCACATAGGACAGAACAGATTTCCTGAAGCTGGAGTTATAGGTGGTTGTGAGCTGCCTTTTATGCATGCTGGAAACCAAACTGTCCTGGAAGAGCAGCAAGCCCCTTTAACTGCTGAGTCATCTTAGCCTCAAGAATCCTATCTTTTCCCTCTTAGTAGAAGATGTCATCTTAGCTCTAGGAACTGCAACACCTCTGGCCTCAGTGGACACCCATATACATATGCACATACAGCAGACAGACATATAACTAAAGATAAAATAAATCTTTTTAAAATGCCATTTCCCTGTGTACTAATTTTCCATGTACACACTCACAGGTCGATTTTTAAACTATTCTGAGTGATCACAAAGCAGGGCAGAAGGTGAAGTTTGAGAGAATAGATGATAGTAGTGGTTTTTGAGACCTTGAAAATAATGTCTCAGAGCATTAAATTAATCATTCATGTATGTATGTATGTGAGTATGTATGCATGTATTATGTGGATAGGGGTGCTGTAGCACATGTGTGGAAGTCAGAGGACAACTTTGTGAAGTCATGTCTCTCCTTCCATCTTTATATGGTTCCAGCGATTGAGCTCAGATTGTCTAGCTATGTAGCAAGTGCCTTACCTGCTGACCTGTCGCACTAGTCCTCTCAGAGGACTTTTAATATTTGGAATATTTCTAACGATTGACAGTCAAAAGTTTATTGTGAACCAGGCACTTAAAATCCTGGCACCTGTGAGACACAAGATCGAGGTCAGTCAGGTCTACATGAGTTCTAGACCAGCAAGGGCTACACAGTGAAACCTGTCTCAAAAATTTCAAAAGAAACAACCCAAACCAGCCCTATGTCTTGCCTCTGTTTGAGTTCTCAGTAAATTCCTTCTCTCTCTCCCCTCAGCACCATGTATGTGTTCGGCGGCTTCAACAGCCTCCTCCTCAGTGACGTCTTAGTCTTTACCTCGGAGCAGTGCAATGCACACCGTAGCGAGGCTGCTTGTGTGGCAGCAGGACCTGGTATCCGGTGTCTGTGGGACACACAGTTGTCTCGATGTACCTCCTGGGAGTTGGCAACTGAAGAACAAGCAGAAAAGTTAAAATCAGAATGTTTTTCCAAAAGAAGTATGTATTTTCTCTACTTAGAATTTAAAAATCTAATTTTATCTGAATTGTGAAGGAACCTAGTCTGCACTTTCGTGTCCACCTTCCTCTCTAGTTAATCTTTACAAGAAATGCACAGGTCTTTGGATGGGAGGAAGCATGTGGCTCCTGGAAGCTCTTAGCAGGTGATAAGTTGTCTTCATACTACACAGGCTTTGTGTACCAACTCCTGGTCTGCCTGCAGGTGATCTGAAGCCATGGCACAATGAAATTTGTTTTCATTTTGGTCTTGCTCTATAGCTCATAGTGATATCAAGCTCCTTGTCAGTCTCCTCCTTCAGCCTCTTGAATGTTGGGGTTATAGGCACCACTGGCCCTACTTGAGACATTTTTTGATGATAGACATGCTATGTATTTCCTTGTTCAGTGTAGTAGCCACTAGCAATCTGTTGTTACTAGATATTTGAAATGTGACTAGTGTAGCTAAGGGCTAATGTTTTCCTTTTCTTTAGTGTGTGTAGTGAGGCAGATGTAGCAGCACATGCCTATAATTCAGATACTCATGAGGCTGAGGCAAGAGGCAGTTCTAGGCCATCCTGGGCTATGTAGTGAGACCTTGTCTCAAGAGCCAAACCATCAACAATAAAAGAACAGTATGTGGCTATTGGCTGTTATATTGATGATGAAGGTCTAATGTTAAGGATAAGGATAAGACCCTCTAATGGGATGATCACATATAGCAAATTGTTCTGGTAGACAGCAGAGAGCTGCCTGTTCTTGAAAAGTATTCCAGCCCCTTTAGCTGTATATAGCAGTACAGCATGACAAACTATGGTCCCTTCTTCTAGAGCCCCTGGGATACTCTTGTTATTTTTGTCTCCTTTGCTACTTGCTTAGTGGTTGCTCTGAGCACCACTTCACCAACTCAGTGAAGTAACATGCAAAAATGTTTGGAAAATAAGAATGCCTCCAAGATATTTGTCCATATCAATCTTTAAAGTATGAAACTGCATTCCTTATCTAGTTGTTACAGTTACATGAGAGTTATATTAGGCAGAGACTACTTCTGTTTTTCTGGTATGTGTCAAATAAAGTTGTGCAGGGACATAAAGGTCCTGAGGCTATGCTGTTGATTAGAATTTTGGTTCATTTATGGAAAACAGCTTACCAGAGAACCTGGTAGGATTCATAATTCTCCCAAAACAGTTAGAAATGGTAGAATAACCAAAATTTAAAGTGAAGCTTAAATATACAGTGCATTGGAAATAATATTACCTTATAAGGTTCAGTATGAGCCCATTAGTTTTATCTCACTTTCTGGGTAGACCTAATCCCAGAGTAAACTTGGCAAGAAAAGCAGCCTACATGAAAACTGATCAGGGAAGTTTCTGTGGCATTAGGCCAGTGGCCTCTCTTCCTGCTTGTGTATGTCATATTCATGAAATGGTTTAATAGATGGCAACACGGCTTTGTAGCTTCTTGTTTGGGGAATTAATGAGAATTATGTCAGGTCTACAAAGAGTGGAAGTTCTGAAATCCACAGGTTTGGATTCACATGAGTATAGAGTTCGAGTTAGCAAGTGCCTCCTGTGGGGTTGTGGGTCACTGGGTATACCTGCACCCAGGTAGGCCTTGCATTTGTAACAAGGACAAATGTATTTGTCTCTCATATTGCTTTCTTAGGCTTCTGCACAACTTCTGGTGTTAACTCTGTTGCTAGTTGATGTTTGTCCTGGGAAGAAAAGCATTCAAAGGCCCAGATCTTCCATTACTTCTTAGATGCTATAAAATTAACATACCTTTGCTTTTCACTTTCTGGACACTATGGGAGGACAGTTATAAAACAGTATTTCTCAGATTGTCTGCTTATATCTGTTTTAGTTTAACCTAAACATGGCAATGCTTTTTTCCTTTCAGTTTGACTCTACATTTTGCTTCCCAACTATCGTTAGGAGCTTACCTATCTCAGATTATCCATAAGAGAGGCTGCCGCATAGTTGATGGGTTTGTCTTCTCTCTGTAGCCCTTGACCATGACAGATGTGACCAGCACACAGATTGTTACAGCTGCACAGCCAATACCAATGACTGCCACTGGTGCAATGATCACTGTGTCCCTGTGAACCACAGCTGCACAGAAGGCCAGGTCAGATGCTGTTTATCACGGATTTTAGAGAATAGAAAAATGCTAGTTGAGTTTGAGTGTAGTGCAAATAACAAGTAGAGTTCTTTTTAAAATGGGATATCGATTTGAATTCTACTGTTGCTCAGGTTTTCTCTTAGGAAGAGATGCTATATATACATCCTGATTCCAAGGATCGCTCCAGCTACTGAGGTCTGTGTGCAGTGTTTCCGAAAGCATGTTTTACAGAATGCCCTTGGCCCATATCTTGACTCAGCATGACATCTGGGCTAATTATGTATGATTTGTTTTAGGTGATAATAGGCTACGAGAAAGGTGATCCAGTTTTTGCTGTCTTTGATGGCTCATGACATTTTTTTCTCAAAGTTTAATGCAATTCATAAGAGATTGCTATGGTGGGCATGGGCTGGGAGGAGCTCTGGAAAAGCAGCAGGTTCAACTTTCATGTTTTACATATAAACATTGGATGAGGCTTGGTGGCGCTGGTGGTTCCATTGGGCTACTAGCTTGCCAGCTAAAAGCATGTTAGTGAGAATGCACACTGTGGTATTCCTACTGCAGTGCTGCTTCCTGTTCATTCTGTCTAATTCTATCATTCATCCATCTACCTATCTCTACCTATCTTTATCTATCTATCTATCTACCTACCTACCTACCACTTATCTAATTCTATCTGTCTGTCTGTCTGCCTTTCTATCTATCCTCCATCTAATTCTATCCATCTATCTGTCCACCTATCTGTCTATCTATCATCTAATTCTATACATACATACATACATACATACATCTGTCTGTCTCTTTGTCTATCATATATGTAATTCTAACCATTCATCTATCTATCCATCTTATCTGTCTATCATCTGTCTAATTCCATCCATCCATTTATCTATCTATATATCTAATTCTATCTATTTTGTTCTATTCTTTTTTTTTCTATCTTTCTTTCTGCAATTACCATTCTCAGTTAATTCTCACTGAGTTATTTGTGTGAATAACAAAACACTTCTCCACTGTGTTCTAGATCTCCATTGCCAAGTATGACAGTTGCCCCAAGGATAACCCCATGTACTACTGCAATAAGAAAACCAGTTGCAGGAGCTGTGCCCTAGACCAGAACTGCCAGTGGGAGCCCCGGAATCAAGAGTGTATCGCCCTGCCAGGTAGGCCTTGCACAGGGATATCCTCTATAAGGGTCCAAAACTTGGTCCTCCCTCCTTAGGTTAGGTTGGACCTAGGAACAAGATGCTTCTTCTGTCTATTTAGCCCTCTCATTATTGGGGGAAATTATTTTGTATGTTTTTAACTTAAATGTGGTTTTTATATATGTATTTACTAGCCTTTGAAAGAAAGTGAAGTGTCATCTCATGTTCTGGAGAATTGGGGGGTAGCTAAGATTCATCCATGTTACAAACTGTGTCCCACTGTCCTTCCTTCTGCTATGGTAACCTGACACTAGAGCTCTGTGGTCTCAGCAGAAGTCAGGAACCTGCAGGAAGCACTTACTGACAGTTCTGTGAGAAGATTTCTGTACCAGCATCATCTCCCGTGTGACCTTCATTTCTGGACTATTTCAGCAGAGGTTGTTCAGGGTATGAGTTTAAGTCCTGAGGCCAGTTAGCCATGACTAAATCTCTGTGATGTCTTTGCTTGATCAGGATGTCCAGGAAGGGGAGCTTCTATGCTCTCCAGCATCTGAGGCTTAGGGGAAGTTGATCTGAACCTTGTGAAAGCATTTTATTTAGTTTGCTGAGTGGGTTTCAGTCTATTAGTCAGTGTTCTAGTGCTGTGAAGAGATACTGTTTCCAATGTGACTTTTTTTTCCAAAAGATTTATTTATTTATTATATGTAAGTACACTGTAGCTGTCTTCAGACACTCCAGAAGAGGGCATCAGATCTTGTTACAGGTGGTTATGAGCCACCATGTGGTTGCTGGGATTTGAACTCTGCACCTTTGGAAGAGCAGTTGGGTACTCTTACCCACTGAGCCATCTCACCAGCCCTCCAATGTAACTTTTATGAAAGGAAACATTTAATTGGGGCCTTGCTGGCAGTCTCAGAAGCTATTATCATCATGGCAGGGAGCATGGAGGCACAGAGGGAGGCATTAGAGTGGTAGCTGAGAGCTACATCCTCATCTGTGAGCAGAGAGGCAGACATGGTGTGGAAAAGATGGGACCTGACCTGGGCTTTTGAAACCTCAAAGTCTACCAACCCCAGTGAGACACTTCCTCCAACAGCTCCTGTAACAAAGCTCCATCCCCTAATCTTTCTCCAGTCGTGCCACTCCCTGGTGAATAAGCATCCACATATATGAGCCTATGGGGGTCATTCTTATTCAAGCCACTACAGGCTTTTTGTCTTTTTTGTTTTGTGTCTCAAATGTTATGTTCAATAGAATACCTAGGCACCTTGTTACAAGACAGGCCTTGAGAGCCTGCAGTGTTGACTCCCTGCCAGTAGCACATTCTGAGGAGCAAGTCTCTTAAGTCACTTACCTGCACTTAAGTTACACCTTTCTCTGACCTCAGTAGCTGTTCCATTTAATGAGCACTGTTGGTGTCTCCAACCGTGCGCTCTGGTTCTGGGGAAACACTTGCTTATTCACTTCCATGCTAATGGCCAGGGAGCAATCATGCTTTCATGCAACACTATGAGTTCAGTACAACCACAGGAGGAGATTGCAGACTTCCTTTGTGTACCGTATCACTATGAGGTTTTCCAAACCAGTCTCCTTTCGCCTCATTTTTGGCATGCCTTATGTACTTGCTTATACTTTCTATCTTATGACATGAAAACAGAGTGGCATTTGGAGGCTTAAATTTATCCCATTCCCAACTCAATTCCATTTTCAGTTTACTCTTTCTGTATATGTACATCAGTGTGCAGATAAATATATCTTTGTGTGAGCATTGGAGGCCAGAGGTTAACTTCTGGTATATTCCTCTATCATTCTCCACAGGGTCTTTTGCTGAATGTGGAACTCACTGATTACATAGACTAGCTGACTCACAACCCTCAGGCATCCCCCTGCCTCTAACCCTCAGATGAGATTACAAGCAAGCAAAACTACGCCTGGCCTTTTATATGGGTGCTGGGAATTTGAACTGGGTACTTATGCTTACCCACTGAACCATCTCCCAAACCCTCATTAGCAGTATTTTACCTCACCCTTTCAATATACGTATTTATTTGTATGCCCTTTGTTCAAAATTTTAGTCACCTTTTACATTTTTCTTCAAAAATAATTACACCAATTTCTTAATAATAGCACCCAACAGTAGGAACATTAGCTTAGAGTATATCCTGTGAGCCAGGAAATATGACTGGTGAAACTTGTAAAAGGGTCTTTTTATTCTGGCCTTCAGTGAAGGCTCAGCAGTGGAAAGTGCATGCTGTTCCTCTGGAGGACACAAGGTCCTCCCCAGGGTCCAGGTCCCAGCCACTTGTAACTTTAACTCTGATCTAATGCCCTCCTATGGCTTTTGTGGGTGCTGTAGTTTCTTGCACTAACCCACACTCAAGGCACACATGCACACGTTCTTTAAAAGATAAATTATTTCATTTTCAAAGTTTTTTTCTGCATATGGAAGTTGATATTCCAGTTGTATCTGATATTCTCACCAAATCCTAACAAAGCACCTGAAATTCACATCAGAATGAGTTTAGATGTTCAGTATTTTGAACTAGTAAACAGAACTGCATAATTTCTAAAACTTTGTTTTCTTTCCTCTTCCTGTTTACAAAAGAAAATATCTGTGGCATTGGCTGGCATTTGGTTGGAAACTCGTGTCTGAAAATCACTACTGCTAAGGAAAATTATGACAATGCTAAATTGTCCTGTAGAAACCACAATGCCTTTTTGGCTTCCCTCACGTCCCAGAAAAAGGTGGAGTTTGTCCTTAAGCAGCTTCGATTAATGCAATCATCTCAGAGCATGGTGAGTTCATGTGTTCAGAACTTTGGTTTCTAGGGCACAACAGCAGCTCTTATGTGGAAGGCCACAGTTGTATGTTATCTGCCTGATAAGAGAAAGAATTACAGTAAATGATTAATAATATACTGTGGACCTCGATTTCAGAGGCTCTTCTTTTGATACCTTTCTTCTTGTCTTAAAAAGTTCAGTGCTTTGCATATTTATTAGTTGTGATTATTAAGTAAATTATAAGGTATGAGCATATGGAATGAATGGTAATATGGGTACGTGTTCTGGTGACATCAGATTATTTTGTACTTGTTTTATATCTAGATTCTGCTTGGGAGAAGGGAGAGTAAAATGTTAGTTACCTGGTGTCATTAAGCCATCTACAGCCCCTGTAGGTATTATTATAGCATATAATATAATCATCAGTAAGAAATGTAAAATCTGCCTATGTTTATAGCCTTCTTCCTAAGGCTTCTGAACTCAGAAAGACTCAAAAAGTTCTCCTACTGTTTAGCCAAACTCTCAAATGGCTTGTAGTTACTATAAAAATCTCATTTGGTATTTTTCTTGGAAAGTCAAAGTCTAAGACTTGTGATTTGACTCTGATACTTCAGTCAATTAGATAGATATTCACAGAGCAGTTTTTCTGTCTATGCTGGCTGTGGTACAGAGAGATGTGAGGTACATGTTTTTGTCTAGCCAGGAGAAGACAGAATGTAGCACAGCATTTCTCATTTGGCACTACCTTCATGTGATGGGATGCCGGTATGGTGTGGGTCCTGGTTGTTAAACCTCAGGAAGTCCATATATCCAGAAATGACCTTAACCTGAACTATAGGAGGATTTCTGGCAATTAGATAAAAGCCAGCATTCCTTGGGAACTTGGGAAACTAGTTACCATCTGCATAAAGGAGTCATTTCCCTTCTATCTTGCAGAAGGGACATATGGCTGGCTATCTATTGTGCCTGTCAGCATGGAAGCGCATGCTGGTCTCCAGGCCCCCTCAATATCACAAGTACCTATAGCAGTGAATTAGTTAAAATGATTTGGCTCCCAGCGGGTCAAGTACAGCAGCACCTGCCCAAGAGCTCTTTGGTTTGCGAATGAGAGACACACAGTTAATTTTGATGTGCTTTGACTAGTTCAGTTGCTGGACATTTCTAATCCTCCCTGCAGTAGCATACATTAACCCCTCCAACTTTCCTGGCTAATTCAACATTTCATCTCTGACACCCCAGACCTAATGGCAAAGTGGTCCTTAGAGCCACTTTCCCAAATTCTTTTTTTTTTATTAGATATTTTCTTTATTTACATTTCAAATGACCCCTTTCCTAGTTTCCCCTCCAAAAATCCCCTGTCTTCTCCCTCCCAACCCCCCTGCTCCCCAACCTACCCACTCCCACTTCCTGGCCCTGGCATTCCCTTATACTGAGGCATAGAGCCTTCACAGGACCAAGGGCCTCTCCTCCCATTGATGACTGACTAGGCCATCCTCTGCTGCATATGCAGCTAGAACCATGAGTCCCACCATGTGTTTTCTTTGATTGGTGGTTTAGTCTCAGGTAGCTCTGGGAGTACTGGTTAGTTCATTTTGTTCACTTTCCCAAATTCTTACATGGCTGGTTTAGTTCTTTCCTGAAGCTCTTAGATCTAACCCCTCTCTTTCCCCTGTCATGTTGATTGCCTTCCTCTCCTATCTTAGTTCCTTGCCTGCTCAATCTAAAAGTCCTGCCTCCATCTTTCTGCCCAGCCGCTGACTGTATGCAATTCTTTATTATCAGTTGAAACCAGCTAGGGGCAGAGACCTTCAGGTCTGGACGTGCTTTGGGGAGCAGAATTAAGACAAAGCATTAGAACCAATTCCCAACAAGTACCTGTTATACATTTCAAAGTCCATATTAGTCTCCTGGGTCTTCCCTTCCCCAGCTACTTGTCCTCCTTGTAATCCAAATGACAAGCTTTTTCACACATCTCTTTATCTCACATTTCCCTAGCCCTGGCCATGTCCAGCCTGTTCTTTTACTCTCTGCACTGCTCTCTTCCCGATGCCTCTGGATATTTTCTCTCTTATTCACAATAAAAACCAAACCAAACCAAAAACAAACCAAAAACCTTACCCTAATAATGGAGTGGTCACACCTGAGGTTTCCTTACTGCTCCCCTTGCATACATCTTGTGTCTGACACACTGGCAGGATTTTATTAGCAGTAGGTTCTAGGAGCTAAGAGAAACAGCAGGCACCTCTGAGGTGGTAGTTACCAGAGTGATTAGAACAGACAGTGGAGATGTGGCTGGAAATGTTGACTCCGGTATTTGGAGCCAAATATGGTAGGCGGCAGAAGCCAGCAGAAGCATGATCCACACCTTCACCAGGTTGCTTCTGTTGGGAAGGGCTGGACCCCCTGGGAAGGGGTCTGTTTGTGCCCTCTTAGTTGTACGGAGCCAGGTGTGTGAGGGATACAGTAAAGGGACTGACTGCATGACCACTCCATTAGGGTGAAGGGTTTTGTTGTGAATAGGAGAAACAAAATGTGTGGAGGCATCTGGGAGAGAGCAGAGCAGAGTGAAAAGGAAGCAGGGTAGGCATGGTCGGGGCTAGTGACAGTGGAGACAGCAAGATAGCGAGAGGATGATGAGGTGAGAGAGTGGTGTGGTGGACGCATCACGTGCATTATAAGGAGGCTGAATAGCTAGCCGCAGGGAGGGAAGGGCCAGGGAACTAGCATGCACTTTGAAACAGGTACTTGTGATGCTGAGGGAGCTTGGGGGAGAAGGGCATGCCTCAAGACCAGAAGAGGGAGTTGGAGTTACAGATTGTAAGCTGCCTAATTTGAATGCTGAGATCCAAACTCTGATCCTTTGGCAGAACATCATATCTACTGAGCCATCTCTCTAGCCCCTAGAAAGGTGGTAATGGTGGTTGTTCTTGTTTTGTTTTGTTTAAATTGCAATGGGGAGCCAGGTACAGTACATCATGCCTTTAATCCCAGCACTCAGGAGATTCAGGAAGCAGAAACAGGTAGATCTCTTTGAATTCTAGGACACCTTGGTGTATATAGGAAATTCCATCCACCCAGGGCTACAGAAGGGTACCTTGTCTTAAAAAAAAAAAAAAAAAAATGAAATGAGAATGAAATTTCAGGGTTATCAAGACAGGAGCTCAGTGGTAGAGTGTGTGCCCAGGAAGTACTGGGTTTGACTTCTCACAACAACAACAGGGGCAGAAACTAGTCTACAGGTTCATGAATGGTATTTTGTTTCGTTTTGCTTTACATAAAATGTGTTGAATTAGATAAGTAGATAAAATGTGATACATGTACTTATACATAGAAGAGTATGATCTCATCTTTAAAAAGGAAGAAATAGAGAGTTTTTGGTAGTTACACCACAGGAAAACTGGAAAAGAAAATGTATATATCAGGCTGTGCCCCATGGCTAAAGGTATATGTTTTTAAGTCATCTGAATTCGCCAAACAGTTTTAGGTAATGATGTGTGGTTTTGTATACAACCAGTATTTTATAAATATTAGCAAGGTCACATCATTTATGAACCAACATTTAAACTAAATTTGTAAATCATCATTTCTTTATAGCGCTTGTCATAAGTAATTGTAATGTGATTACTGCTCTGCTCTTGATGTCTGAAAACCTTCATGTATTCTCCTCTTTGAGCCATTTTTATGCTATGCAGTACTGGATGCATATTGAAGTGATCACTTATTTTAATCTACCTTGCCTGGGTTTGAGGAATAGACACTTTCCACATGGTTTTTATGTTAGAGCTTGTTGGGGAAGACACTGGCTATAGTCATAACTGTTTCTTTCGCCTGTAGTCCAAGCTCACCCTGACCCCATGGGTTGGTCTTCGGAAGATCAATGTGTCTTACTGGTGCTGGGAGGATATGTCTCCATTCACAAATAGTTTGCTGCAGTGGATGCCATCTGAGCCCAGTGATGCTGGCTTCTGTGGGATCTTGTCAGAGCCTAGTACTCGGGGATTAAAGGCTGCAACCTGCATCAACCCTCTCAATGGAAGTGTCTGTGAAAGGCCTGGTAAGGACGTGGATGCATATAGTGCTCCAGGAGGCTACTAAGAAGCAAAGGAGTCACAGCTGGTTGTGTATTGAGATGATGATAAAGTACTTATGACAACAGCTAGAGTGGCACCAGCTTAGGCATATGTATTTCAAACAGAACCCAATTCCAAATAGTCTTTCTTGGCCTCTGACTGCTTTAAGCCATACTGAAAACCAAAAATAAAATTGCTGAAATAACCCAATTTATATTGAGCTGCACTGTTTTGTTGGCCTCAAAAGTGTTGAGAATTGTTCTAGAAGATAATTTCCTTGGTGTTGGCAGAGAGTGCTATGGAGGAAACAACAACATGAAACCAAAGAAACATTTAGAAAAGCAGCAAGTCAGGGCACTATTCAGACATGCTGGGGGGGGGGGGCATGGCAAAACCAACACCATGGCAAGGCAGAGCCAACACCAGGCTGTGGCAGTGTCCTGCAGTGAGGTTAAGGTTAGACTCCATGAGGCCAGGCCCAGAGCAGCCATACACAAATGAGGACTCTAAAACAAGAGGTGCAAGTGTAGTGGAGACTCCATCCCTGTAGGTCCTGTTTCAGGAAATGATTGTACTTTGCCTGAGTAATACGGACAGCCTAGGAGCTATTTTCTGATAGGGTTTTTTAAATACTTACAATTACTTATCTTTAATCATGTGGTTTTATGTGTGTGTGCTTGCACATGCATGTGCTTGTGAGAGAGTATGTGTGAGAGTGTGCATGTGAGTGTGAGAATGTGAGAGTGTGTATGTGTGCATCTGTGTGTACATGTGTGTATACATACATGTGTATATAAGAGTATGTGAGAATGTGTGCATGAGTGTGTATGTGGGAGTATGTGAGAATGTATATATGTGTGTGAGTATGAGTGTGTGTGTACGTGCCTGCATGTGTGCGTGTGTGTGCGCGTGTGCGCGCGCGTGTGTGTGTGTGCGCGCGCGTGTGCGCGCGCGTGTGCGTGCGTGTGCGTGTGTGCGTGCGTGTGTGCGTGTGCGTGCGTGCGTGCGCGCGCGCGTGCGTGCGTGCGTGTGTGTGTGTGTGTGTGAGTGTGTGTGTGTGTGTGTGTGCCCTTGGAAGACAGAGTTGTCAGATCTCTTAGAGCTGTAGTTGCAGTTGGTTGTGAGCCACCTCATATGAGCGCTGGGAGTTCAAATTGGGTCCTCTGGAAAATCAATACATGCTCTTAGTCCTTGAGCCATCTCTCTAGCACCCTGGATTCCTGACTTATCTTACAGGAAAGCTTTTTATCCTTGTTGAATCCTGAATGGTTTGGTAAATATGTCATCCTCCCTCAAAATTGTAAATGTAGAATTTAACAAACTCAGGTCATGAGTCATCTTTGTCCCAAGGTTTGTTTGTTTGTTTTTTGTTCCCCCACCTTTGTCTTCAGTGCTTTTTAAAAAGAGAGTCCATTTTCCTCTAAATGTTTAAATACAGTTGATGAATAGAACATATGGCTCCAATTTCCTGGGTTTCCCTCCATGTAGTATAGTGCTGACCTGATTTTATAGTGTGCATTCTAGTTTTTGATTGCTTGGAAGGCATCTATGCTCACCACTATACTACCAACGTCTGCAACCCTATAGGAGGAACAACAATATGAACTAACTAGTACCCCCCAGAGCTGTGTCTCTAGTTGCATATGTAGCAGAGGATGGCCTAGTTAGCCATCAGTGGGAGGAGAGGCCCTTGGTATTGTGAAGATCATATGCCCCAGTACAGGGGAATGCCAGGGTCAGGAAGCGGGAGTGGGTGGGTTGGGGAGCAGCGTGGGGAGGATATAGGGGGCTTTGGGGATAGCATTTAAATGTAAATGAAGAAAATATCTAATAAAAAATGCCTTTAAAAAAAAAGGAAAGTTTTTGATCTTAGCTGACCAGTGTCCCTTTGGGTCTTAATTTCCAGCAAACCACAGTGCCAAGCAGTGCCGGACACCATGTGCCCTGCGGACAGCGTGCAGCGAGTGCACTAGCAGCAGCTCGGAGTGCATGTGGTGCAGCAACATGAAGCAGTGTGTGGACTCCAATGCCTACGTGGCCTCCTTCCCTTTTGGCCAGTGTATGGAGTGGTATACAATGAGCAGCTGCCCACGTAAGTGGGACTTGACTTTCTGTTCAAGTCCATGCAGAAGCTGTGTGGGCTGGTCCTTCCAGATTAAAATGTATGTATAGAATTTGGCACAGTGTTCCATGCAGTAAATCAGTTAAATCTAGGGTAAGTCACAGGGTACAGAAATACCTTTTCTTCTTCAGGGTAATATTATAATTCAATCTGTATAATGTTTCCACATCTTAATCTACCAGTATGTAAAGTGCTTTCCAGTAGAGTCCTCCCAGGTCCCTTTTTCATCCAATATCCTGATATTAAAAGGTTGGAAAAGTCCCTGTTATATATTATGTAAAACTTGGAGCCCTTTAAATTATTTCATTTCAGTAATCACTATAGGATACTATATTTAATTCATGGAAGTTAAATCATCTGTTAAAAGAAAAGGTAATAGTAAATTCAAAATTTTGATAGTGAATTACAATTTGGATTATTTTGTTTTGTTTTTTAATAGCTGAAAATTGCTCTGGCTACTGTACCTGCAGCCATTGCTTGGAGCAGCCAGGCTGTGGTTGGTGTACTGATCCTAGCAATACTGGGAAAGGAAAATGTATTGAGGGCAGCTATAAAGGACCTGTGAAGATGCCTTCACAGGCCTCTGCAGGCAGTGTGTATCCACAGCCCCTTCTGAACTCCAGCATGTGTCTAGAGGACAGCAGATACAACTGGTCTTTCATTCACTGTCCAGGTAAGATGCCTGTGTATCCTAGTTCAAGTCTCGTACATAAACTAGATGCCCAGATCCCTAGACCGTTGTTAATTGGGTCACTTGTTTTCTTGACTGAATTTGAGTTCTTACTGTGTTCTGCATCACCTTGTTGGATGCATAGCTGGCAAAGATGCTCTCCTTTCTGTGGACTTTTTCTTTACTTGATTGATTGTTTCTTTGGTTGCACAGAAGCTTTTTAGCTTTCTGAAGTCCCATTTGCCAGTAATTGTCCTTAATTCCTGGGCAAGTAGAGTCCTCATAAAAAAAAGTTCCTTCCTACACATGTATCATGCACAGTACTGCCTATGCTTTATTCTAGAAGTTTCAGAGGTTTGGGTTATTTCTTGGATCCATTTGGGGTTACTTTTTGTGAAAGGTGATGGATACAGGTCTGTTTCATTCATTATTCTCCACTCTTCCCAGTACCAGTTTTGAAGATGTTATCTTTTCTGCAGGTTCTTTGTTTGTTTGTTTGTTTGTTTGTTTTGTCTCTTCAGAAAATCCTAGATGGCTGTAGCTATGAGTACTTAGGCTTGGCCTTCCTCTTATTCTGTTGGCTTGCATGTCTGTTTTGTACGGTACCACCATATTGTCTTAATTACTATAGCTCTGTTATCTATCTTGACGTCTGTGATGGCAGTCCCTGCAGTTTTAACCCTCCTGCTCAGCATTGCTTTGGCTATCTGGGGTCTTTCCTGAGCGCATATGAATTTTAGGATTTTTTTTTCTATTTCTGTGAAAGTATTGTTGATATTTTGATTGCGATTTAATTGAATCTGTAAATTGCTTTTGGTAAAATGGTCATTTTCACAATATTAATTTTACTGATCCATGAACATAGGATAACTCCATTCTCTTGTGCCTCCCTATATCCCTGTCTTAAGAGATTTGGAGTCTTCATTGTAGAAGTCCTTCACCTCCTTGGTTAAGTTTATTTCTAGATATTACACCGTCTTTGGTATTATAAATGGTAGTATGTCCATGATCTTGTTCTCAGTGTTTTTTAGTTTAGTTTTTTTTTAAATTTATGTGTATGAGTGTTTGTTGGAACATATATGTGTGTATTATGTGCATTCGTGCCCTCCGAGCATCAGATCCCCTGGGACTAGAGTTACAGTCAGCTCTGAACTGCCTGTGAGTGCTGAGAACTGAACCCAGGTCCTCTGCAAGAACAGCCAGTGCTCCTACTTTCCAGCCCCAGAGCTACTAATTTTTAAGAGCTGATTTTCTACCTATGCTGACATTGTTGATTGTTTCTAGAAACTTAGTGATAGAGTTTTTAAGATTTCTTATATATCTTATATTATCTGTAAATAGGGATAATTTGACTTTTTTCCCTGTTTGTATCCTTTTATTTCTTTCATTTGCCATATTGTTCTAGCTAGTGCTTCCAGTTCAATATTGAAAGGAGTGGTGATTGTGAACAGCTCTTCTTATTTCTTAATTTTAATGGGATTATTCAGCATTTTCCCCATTTAAGATAATGTTGATTATGGGCTTGTCATACACAGCCCTTCTTATATTGAGGTATGTTTGTTCCAGTCCTGTTCTCTTTAGGACTTTTTTTTTTTTAATCAAGAAAGCATGTTGGGTTTTTTGTTATTGCTATTTTGTTTTGTTTTTCTAGACAAGGTTTCTCTGTATAGCCCTGGTTGTCCTGGAATTCACTCTGTAGACCAGGCTGGCCTTGAACTCAGAAATCCACCTGTCTTTGCCTCCCAAGTGCTGGGATTAAAGGTATGCGCCACCAATGCCCGGCGCATGTTGGGTATTTTGCAAGCCCTTTCTATGTCTACTAAGATGAGCATGTGATTTCATCTTTAAGTCTGTGTCTTAGTTAGGGTTTTACTGCTGTGAACAAACAGTATGACCAAAGCAAGTCTTATAAAAAACAACATTTAATTGGGGCTGGCTTACAGGTTCAGAGGTTCAGTCCATTATCATCAAGGTGGGAACATGGCAGTATCCAGGCAGGCATGGCGCAGGCAGAGCTGAAAGTTCTACATCTTCATCCAAAGGCTGTTAGTGGAAGACTGACTTCCAGGCAACTAGAGGATCTAAAGCCCACACCCACAGTGACACACCTATTCCAACAAGGCCACACCTCCAAATGGTGCCACTCCCTGGTCCAAGAATATACAAACCATCACAGTCTGTTTATATTATCTGTTGTATTTGTTGACTTATGTATGTTGAGCCAACCTGAAGTTCTGGGATAAAGCCCACATGCTTGTGGATGATTTTTCTGCCATGTGCTTATATTGTGTTAGTGCTTAATTGAGGACATCTGCATCCATGTTCATCAGGGGTACTGTCTGTAGTTTGCTTATTTTGTTGTCTTTTAGAGTAACTAAAAGACATTTAATGCTGGGCGTGGTGGCGCTCGCCTTTAATCCCAGCACTCGGGAGGCAGAGGCAGGCGGATTTCTGAGTTCGAGGCAAGCCTGGTCTACAAAGTGAGTTCCAGGACAGCCAGGGCTATACAGAGAAACCCTGTCTCGAAAAACCAAAAAAAAAAAAAGACATTTAATTACTGTGCATTTTAGAGTAATTCTGGCTTCATAGAAAGCATTTGGGAGTAGTCCCTCTGTTTATTTTTTTTTAAGTAATTTTAAAATAATTGGTTGTTGTGTGGTAGAATTCTGCTGTGAACCCATCTGGTTCTGGACTTTATTTGGAAGACTTTTTATTACTGTTTCAGTTTCCTTGTTTGCAATGATCTATTTAGGTTGCTAATCTCCTTATAATTCATTTGGATGAATCAAGAAATTAATCCATCTCTTTAGATTTCCAACTTAATGGAATATGAGTTTTAAAGTATTTTTTAATAGCATTCTGTATTTTTTGGCATCTGTTGTAACATTTCCCTGTTCGTTCTGTTAATCGCTTTCTTTCTTGTAGTGCGCTGGACTGAGTCTCTTGGGTTTTTTTTTTTTTGTTTTTTTTTTTTTGTTTGTTTGTTTGTTTTTTATCTTTTTAAAGAACCAGCTCTTAGATCCATTAATTCTTTTGTATTATTTTCCTTGTTTCTTATTCACTGATTTCATTTTTGATTTTATTATTTCTTGCCATCTACTGGGTTCAGGTTGGTTTTAGTTATTTTTCCAAAATTTTCCGTTTCCTCACTAAGTCATTCATTTGGGCTCTTTTGGGGTTTCTTCACGGAACCCACTTGGAACTGTTACCTTTCCTCTTAGACCTGCTTTTAATGTGCCCCAGAGATTTGTTATGTTCTCTTTTCCATTTAACTTAGTTTCAGGAATATTTTGATTTCTTCTTTGACCCATTCATCATTCAGTAATAAGTTGTTTAATCTCTAGTGAGTTTATACATTTATTAGAATTTTGTTTACTGATGATTTTAAGGTGTTTGCTTTTGTTTGTTTGTTTGTTTTTCGAGACAGGGTTTCTCTGTTGTAGCTCTGGCTGCTCTGGAACTTTCTCTATGTAGAACAGTCTGACCTCAAATTCACAGAGATCCACCTGCCTCTGCCACTGAAGTTCTGGGATTAAAGGTGTGTGCCACCACAGCCTGGCTTATTTTAAGTTTTATTACATAATGGACAGATAAGGTACATAGATTTTCTACATTTGTAAAGGTTTGCGTTGTGTGTCAGCATGTAATTCTGTGTACTGCTGAGGGAATATATGTTGTATCGACATTTAGGTGGAAAAGTCTGTAGACATCTGTTAGATCCATTTTACATAAGAAGCCGTTTAATTCTGAAGTTTCTCTGCTTATTTTTTTTCCAGATGACTTACCTATTGGAGAAAATAGGGTGCTAAAATCATTTACTATTATTGTTTTTTTTAAAGAAGAAGAACATAATTAATCTTTTAAAACCCTGGAAAGAAAGATACCAAATGTGAATTGTGTTTCCTGGGTGGTGGGATTGTATTTTATTATTTATTTTTCCTCATCCCTATTCAAATACTGCGAGTTTTTACAATGAATAACAACATAAATATTTTGATATTGCTGTGGACTTTACCTTTCTTTGATAATATATTTGGTTTTTTTGAGACTAATTTCTTTTTGATATTTTATTTTCTCATACTAGTTTTTAGTGAGCCTTGGTTTGGTTTGATTTGCATTTTTTAGACTGGCCACCAGCTTGCCATGTTGTCAAGGCTGGCCTTAAAATCCACACCCAGTACTTTGTTCTCTCTTTCTTTCTTTTTTTTAATCGGAACAAAATTTTTAGGTGGGAATCTCACAATGTTACCCAGGCTGACCTGAAACTTCTGGGCGTAAGCAAGATGGATGCACATGATCAGAGACACTGCGCTGCCCGCCTCAGCCCCTGTTAGTTGGAACTATAGGCACAGACATCTGTGCTTCACTCGTTTTGATGATTTAACATTTAGATTATATGCAAATAAATATGAAATGTATTCACCAAGTTCTCCTATGGGAGAAACAGAGCCCTTAAGATTCTTTCTTTGCCTTTCAGCTTGCCAGTGCAATGGACACAGCAAATGCATTAACCAGAGTGTCTGTGAGAAGTGTGAGGACCTGACCACGGGCAAGCACTGCGAGACCTGCATATCTGGCTTCTATGGTGACCCAACTAATGGAGGCAAATGTCAGCGTAAGTCACACAGGTCAAGTTAGTCACAAGTCAGGTGCAACAGTACAGTACCTGCAGTTGACTTTTTTTTTTTTTTTTTTTTTTTATGTAAGTACACTGTAGCTATCTTCAGACACTCCAGAAGAGGGCGTCAGATCTTGTTACGGATGGTTGTGAGCCACCATGTGGTTGCTGGGATTTGAACTCCAGACCTTTGGAAGAACAGTCGGGTGCTCTTACCCACTGAGCCATCTCACCAGCCCTGACTTAAATATCTTAAAGGGAAAAGGCCTCTAGGTTTGGGATAATGCCTCTCTTAATTATGTTAAATTGTTAAAAGTTTAACTGGGGGGGTAGAAATGTGGCTCAGTGGTTAAGAACACTGACTGTTCTTCTAGAGGACCGAGGCTCAATTCCCAGCACCCATATGGCAGCTCACAAGTGCTTGTAACACCTGGGATCTAACACCTTCATACAGACATACATGCAGGCAAAACACTAATGTACATAAAATAAGTAAATTAAAAAGAGTTTGACGATGTTGGAAGAGGAAAAAAGGTTCAACTTGTGGGTTTAGGAGCAGTTAAAGCAACAAACCAATAGTAAAGGAGCTAAGCTTTTATTTCCACTCAGCAGAGGTATAAACAAGGGGCTGAAGTCACAGAAGGCACCAACTACCTTTGTTCCATTTCCCTCCCATGGAAGCACATCAGCTCAAGTCAAGCAGAACAGCCTGGGCTGGGTGGTCATCTCATTGGAGAAGGAGGCAGGACAGCTGCATTGTGGGGGGAGGGAGGACAAGGCTGGGAATGGGAAGTCCTGAGAACTGAATCAGAATGAGGACAAGATCTTCAGTTTCCTTCTTCCTCCATAAAGAGGTATCACAGAGGTCTCTAAAGAAATCTACTGGAAGCCTCACACAGGGACAAGAGCAAGGGTACATTTGAAAATCCATGACAGCCAGGGGAGCCCCCTTCTGAACTGTCCTTCCTCAGAGACTGCAACACCTGACTGTTTCCCAGTCTGCAAGGGGCTTGGGGAGGGCAACTGACCTCCTGAGGACCCCAGATGAACTTTAAGATGGCCTGCATTTGGTTTTGGTTGGTTGGTTTTTAGACAGGATCTAGGAGAGTTGGTGATGAGCTTGAATTCTCTGTCTTCCTGCCTGACCTCCAAGTGTCCAGCTTCACATGGGCTCCCATTAAGATGTGGAGTTTCGGCATCTGGCTCCTGCTCTCACAGCCATTGCAGTACATTGAGCTCCATAGAGACAGCACCAGGGCAAACTAGGGGTGGACCGGCACTGGGTGACTCTGTGCCTTGTGGAGGAAAATCAACTAAACATGGGCAGAATAGATCCTAAGAAGCCAAGAGGCACAATGTCCTCATGTGCATTCTTTGTGCAAACCTGCTGGGAGAAGCACAAGAAGAAGCACCCAGATGCTTCTGTCAACTTCCCAGAGTTTTCCAAGAAGTGCTCAGAGAGGTGGAAGACCATGTCTGCTAAAGAAAAGGGAAGTTTGAAGATATGGCAAAGGCTGACAAGGCTCGTTATGAAAGAGAAATGAAAACCTACATCCCCTGCCCCCAAAGGGGAGACCAAAACGAAGTACAAGGACCCCAATGCACCCAATGCCTCCTTCGGCCTTCTTCTCGTTCTGTTCTGAGTACTGTCCCAAAAATCAAAGGCAAGCATCCTGGCTTATGTTGCAAAGAAACTAGGAGAGATGTGGAACAACACTGCAGCGGATGACAAGCAGCCCTAGGAGAAGAAGGCTGCCAAGCTGAAGAAGTATGAGAAGGATATTGCTGCCTACAGAGCTAAAGGAAAACCTGGTGCAGCGAAAAAGGGGGTGCCCAAGGCTGAAAGGAGCAAGAAAAAAGGAAGAGGAAGATGGGGAGGAGGATGAGGAAGAAGAGGAAGAGGAAGATGAAGATGAATAAGTTGGTTCTAGTTTTTTTTCTTGTGTATAAAGCATTCAACTCCCCTATACACAACTCACTCCCTTTAAAGAAATTTAAAAAATTGAAATATAAGCCTAATATAACTCTTATGTAGCTGCAACAACTAGATAAGGAATGTAGTTTTCATTCTTTTTTTTTTTTTTTTTTTTTTTTTGCTTTTAACTGTAACTGTCTTCTTCAGTTCTAAAAGTGTTCTCTATATCCTAGCTGTAAGATCTTTATCAAATATAGAAATCATAGTGGCAGGTGTGGTGACTTACAACTTTAATCTCAACCCTCAGGAGGCAGAAGCAGGCAGATTTTTGTGAGTTCAAAGGTCAACCATTCTACAAATTGGCATCAAATCCAAGATCTAGGCAGAAACCCACACACTATAGATTTTTTTAAGTATACAGTTCTGCAGCCTAATGCTTTTCATTATTCATGGAAGAACAATACTCAACAGCAAAGGAGAAGGTGAAACAAGGATGACAAGTACCACAGGGCATCTCGAGTGTCTCTTGTGACTAGGGAGCCCGTCAGTTCTGAATGCTCAGGAATGTGACCACAGTAGAGAAGATCCCCGAGATGAGGCACAAGACAATCATCTCCACAGGGCAAGGACCCAGTACATGGCATATTACTAATGCTCTTAAATATCTACTGAAAAAAGGAACCAAATGCTGAGTCTGTCACAAAGATGGAAATAGCCATCGCCTCAGGGGGCAGCAGAAGATAGTTTTTTCTTTCCTCCTTGAATGGTAGTTAATTTAATGTTGTCTCTATATTATTAGAAATAAATTATTAGCTGAAAAATAATGAATCATACATAGTGATTTCTCTTGCTTTAGGCTATCTTTGCTACAAACCCATTTCAAGCTAAATGATTTTGTCTTAATCACAGTCTATGGTAACCTGTCAAGCCAGTTGTGACCTGTCTTCCTTTCCTTCTTCCCAGCATGCAAGTGCAATGGGCACGCATCACTGTGCAACACCAACACCGGCAAGTGCTTCTGTACCACCAAAGGTGTCAAGGGGGACGAGTGCCAGCTGTGAGTACCACACTCTGTACCTCCAGAGGGGGACAGGGCCTTGCAGCTGCCTGAACCCTGTGGGCCACCTGCTTGCCTTTTTTTGTTGCCTTGCATTCCCAGGGTCTTTGAGTGGACTAGTTTGGAAGTTTACCTTTTTTGCTTCAGACAAGTTGTCTCAGTTACTTTAATATTGCTCTGATAAAACATGTGACCAAGGCAACTTACAAAATAAGGCCTTTAATTGGGCTTATGACTTAAGAGCATTGGAGTCTACAATGAGTTCCAGGCCAATAGAGCTACATAGGAAGACTATATCAATCAGTCAGTAGATGAAGAAAGAGAGAGAGAGAGAAGAATAAGTGTAGTTTACATAGGAGGAACAGGATAAAATGAATGACAAATGGTTAAAAATATTTTAGCTGCACTTTTAGAAGCATTACTCAGTCTACACAGAAGTGAAAAGCTGCTTCCTTATGAGTAGTGCCTAGCATCATTGTATCTGTACTCGCCTGTGTTCTTGGGCAAGTGTTTGTTTATTTGTTGTTTTTATACTGTTGCTGATGAAAATTACTGAGCAGTTAGCAGAAACATTCCTGCAAATGGGATAGTGTCTCTGACCTGAATAATGATATAGTTTATGTAAAAGGATTTACGTGGTTTAAAAATAAGTATAGATTCTGTGCTTTAAATATCAATAGAAAATGATTTCTTTTTTTCCCTAGATGTGAGGTAGAAAATCGATACCAGGGAAACCCTCTCAAAGGCACATGCTACTGTAAGTTTTTGTAATTGTTGTTTCTAGAGAGTAATTGAACAAAACTATATTGATTTTTTTTTTAATGTGATCTGAGAATGATAAATGCTTGGGGGATGTAGCAAACACTCATAGCCGTGTCCCTGACTTGGTGAACACTATTCTCGTGGTGGCATGGTTTCTGGTAGCAGTCAGCAGGGGTGTGCTTCCCTGGCTGTCCTTGTTCAGTTCCCTCGAAGCGTGCTCATTTGCCATTGCCTCGTGTAGCTTCTCATGTCCAATCTTCAGACAGCCAGGAAGGAGTTTCTAAAGTAGAGGTGAGTTTCCCCATCCTCTCTGGAGCTGATTTCTGTTCACTACAGCTTTACAAACAAGTAAATAAACACCAAATTAATACCTTGGCGTGAAAGTGAATCTGGTAAGCTTACCAGCTTTATCACAAATATAGTCTTTCTCTATGAGAATCTACATCGTAGGTTCCAGACTATAGAACAATAGAAAAAGTAATTAACGTTTGGCATATGCAGCATAATGGTATATATAAATTGTAGAAGAAAATGGATGGTTCTAGACCTGAAAAGACAAAAAAATTGCTTGTGTGTAGTCTGGGCAGGTCTTAAGTTGTGACCTTCAACATCTGCTTCCCAAGCAGCTGGAACCACCAGGCCTACAGAATTCTTCGCTATGATTCTAAAGGTTATTCATCAAATAAAATGTTAATGCATGTTTTATTAAAGTTTCAAACTTCTATCTTTAAAAATTGGGTCTGCAAATACAGCTCAGTAGTAGAGTATTTTCGTTGCATGGTCCTGTGTTCAATCCCCAGTACAACAAAACAAAACATTTAAGAAAAAAATCAAAACAAGCTGGCTGTATGGACTCAGTATCTCAGCCTCGAGATACTGAGGCAGGGTGACTATTAGTTTGAGGCCTATGTGGGTTATGTAGTATGAAACCTTTCTCAAATAATATTTACACTTTTTTCTTTAAAAAACAACTTATTTCTTAATTTATGTGTATGTTTTGCAACATGTATGTCTGTGCAATGTGTACATGTCTGTTGCCTTTGAATGCCAGAGAGGGTGTCAGTTTTCCTGGATCTGGAGTTACCAAGGGTTGTGAGCTGCCATATTGGGTGCTGGTAATGAACTGAGTCCTCTGGAAGAGCAGCCAGTGCTCTTAACTGCTGAGCCATCTCTGCTGCTAGCTACCCCCCTCCCCCTTAAATTTAAGACAGAGGTCTCACTGTGCAGCCTCAGATGGTCTAGAACTCAATTTATAGAATAGTTGACCTTTGAACTCACAAAAATCTGCCTGTTTCTGCCTCCTGAGGGTTGAGATTAAAGTTGTATGTCACAACACCTGCCCCTATGATTTCTATATTTGATAAAGATCTTACGACTAGGATATAGAGAACACTTTTAGAACTGAAGAAGAAGACAGTTACAGTTAAAAGCAATAAACAAACAAAAAAACAGAAAAAAAAAAGAATGAAAACTAGCACTGAAGAAAAAATAAATTTTTAAAATAGGTAAAGAGTCACTATTATATTGTGATGGATGTATTATATGTTTAAAACCACAAGTGAGATACAGGCTTGAAATGACTTTAATGGAAGCTACACCAGCCTGGGGTGGTAGTTCAGTTGGTAAAGTTCTTGCTATGCAAGCGCAAGAAGCTGGGTTTGAGGCCCAGGACCCACCCTGAAACCCAGGCATGCTGCTGAGTGCTTCGAATTCCAGCTCTGGGGAGGCAGGGCTCACTGGCAGGAGGCCTAGATAAGAGAGACTGTCTCAAAAAACAAGGTCGATGGCACCTGATGAATGGCATCTCAGGGTGACCTTTGCTCAGCACATAATGTGTACACACAAATTCCATAGTTTTGTAGAAGACAAATATGATCTGGTTTTCATGCAGTCTGTTGTAATAAGCCTTCTTTAGTTAACCATATTTGGTTAAGAAAAGAAAAAATCGACCTCAGTGGACAGAAAAAGGATAGTTTTTAATAGCCAATTCAAATATATCTTTGTGTCCTTAAGTAAAAATACCATGTATAGTAGTTACTCAGTATTTGTAGATGAGTTAGATTAGAGCCAAACCCCAATCAGGGTCTTGGTAATGAAGGTTAATTGGATAATTATCTTGGATAATTCAAAGATACTGCAGAGATTAGGTTTCTAATGGAAAGAATATGTAAAGTGGCCATTAGTGGCACACACATCTGTATTTCTTACTCTTTGGAAGCTTAGGCGGGATAGATGAGCTAATATTCCTTTGTAGCTATTGAATTTGTGAGAAAAACAAATTGTGCTTCCAGAAACCTGTTTTATTTTGTATCAACGCTTATTTCTTTGTGTGTGTGGTGTGTGTGATGTACCTGTACCATTTTCAAGTTTTTCTTCTTTCTTTCCATAGATACCCTTCTCATTGACTATCAGTTCACTTTTAGCCTGTCCCAGGAAGACGACCGATATTACACAGCCATCAATTTTGTGGCTACTCCTGATGAAGTAAGCTTTTCTTTTAAGCTGTTTTACTTTGTGTTTAATTTTGTATGGGTCTTTTTCTTGGTCATCCTGGACAAAAGTACTACATAGAAATAGATAGTACCAAGGTGGAAATATGCAAGATAACCAGTTTTTAGATATTTTTTTATTTACTTGTTGACAGTTTTATATGATTATGTAATGTGCTTGATGATATTCAACCTGTGACCTTCTTTTGTCTCCCTCATACTTAGTTCCTTCTCTCCCCACCAAGTCACCTTCACTCCCTCTCGTGTGTGTGTGTGTGTGTGTGTGTGTGTGTG
>NC_034592.1:114114980-114122001 GCF_900095145.1 Mus pahari
GAGAGAGAGAGAGAGAGAGACAGAGACAGAGACAGAGACAGAGACAGAGACAGAGACAGAGACAGACTGCAGGGGCATGCTGGGTGGGAGGTTCTTACTGGAGCATAGGCACCTTACAGCCACTACACCACTGAAGAAAGTGACTCCCTCTCGGGCAGTCTTCACTGCCATTAGGTCCTCAGGGATCAAGAGAATGTTTGGAGTCTACATTTTATCTTTTTTCCACTCAGAAGGCAAACATTACTGAATGTTTTTAAGTATTAGAATAATATTCATGATAGTCTGTTTGATATTAAATTAAGAATTTGTTCCTAATTATAAAATTTTTAGAAGATAGACAAGAAGGCAAAATTTTTGAGTTAACAGTTTGAAAGGTTTATTTTTATTTTATTTAATATGTATGAATATTTTAGCTTCTTGTATCCCTGTGCATCATGTGTGTGCAGTGCCTGTGGAGGCCAGAAATAGGTGTTGGATCCCTGGAACTAGAGTGTCAGATCATTGTGAGCCATTGTATAGGTGCTAGGACCAACCCAGGGTCCTCTACAAGAGCAGTAAATGCTCTTAACTGCTAGGCCATTTCTCTAGCCCCTAAATGTGAACAGCTCTTTAAAGTGATCTTAAATACTCTATGGAGAGAAACCTGTATCTATACCTTACTTTTTAAAAATTATTTTCTTTTATATTATGAATGTTTTGCCTACATATACGTGTGTCTGGTGCCTACAGAGGTAAGGAGAGGACATTGGATCCCCTAGAACTGGAGCTACAGGTGGTTGTGATCAGCTATGTGGTGGCTGGGAATTGAACCCTGGTTCTCTGTTAGAGCAACAACTGCTTTTAACCATCAACCCATCTCTTTGGCATGTGGGTGCATTGTTAGATTGGCTGCATAAGTTGTGTGTGAGGGGTGTGTATGTGCATACATATGTGGGTCCATGCTTATGCCAGTGGAGGCCAGAGGTCACCGTCATGTATCTCTCTGTTACTTTCTATCTTACGTTTTGGAAGCAAGATTAGATAGACCCCTGGGACCTTCCTGCCTTCTCCTCAGCACTAGGACTGCAAGTCCACACGGCCACACCTGGCTCTACATAGGGCTTCAGATCTAAACTCAGTCCCAATGCTTGTTTCATTTCCTTAGCACCTCGGCTAGATTCTTAGGATTTTAGGAGGAGCTTATAGCAAAATACCACAAGTGAAATTTACTACTGCCTTAGTCATAAGCAAATACCGAAGGCTCAGTATTCCAGGGTGTAATTGATAGTGTTCATTTTATTTTTTAAAATAAACAAATAGCCGGTCATGGTAGCTATCGCTGTAGTCCCATTACTTGTGAGAGATGTCAGCTCAAGGCTAGCCTCGGCTACATAAGTAAGGGAAGACCAGCCTGAGCTATATGGGACTCTAACAAAACAAACATTGTAGAATTTTTGTAATACTTACTAGAAGGTAACTGATGATCATGAGAATCTTTAGACATTTCTTCATTCCACTGTTATGTGTGCGTGTTTCATGACAGATTTCTTACTAGGTTTATGTGTGTGTGTGTGTGTGTGTGTGTGTGTGTGTGTGTGTGTGTGTGTTTTACAAAATGACAAAGATTTTAGTCCTTCTTATGGAAAGTAGTTGTTAGTGGTCAGCAGATACTTGCTAGTATAAATAAATGAGCCCTTGCAATTCCTACTTTGTGAAAGAAACTTCTCATTTGGAAATTACATTTTGAAAATAGGTATTGTAAATGTTTCCATTGTGGTTTGTGGTATAACTATCAAATAACACCTTTTAAAAAAGAAAAATCTTAATTTTCTAACCTGTTTTAAATACCCTTTTAAAATGAGCATTTCCAGCATGGTTTGATTAATTTGTAAAATGTAAGAATATAGTATCTAAGGCTACAGAAATGACTCAGTGGTTAAGAGCACTGGCTGCTTTTACAGAGGATCCAGGTTCCATTCCCAGCACCCTCATGACAGTTGTCAACCATCTGTATTTCTAGTTCCAGGGCATCTGATGCCCTTCTCTGACTTTCTCTAGTACTAGTGACACACAGCATACATGTGAACAAAACCACTAATACACATAAAATAATTTTTTTCAAGAAACAATATAGCATCTAATTAACTTAACAAAAATAATTATTTGTTTCTGTACTAATTAAGTTTCTATTGGCATGACAAAACACCATGACTAAGGCAACTTATAAAAGAAAGCATTTAATTTGGGGTTCACACTTCCAGTGGCTTAGATTCAATGAGCCATCATAGCAGGAAGTGTGGCAGTAGTCAGGCAGGCATGGAGCCGAAGCAGAGGCTAAGAGCTCACATCTGATTTTCAACTAGAAGACACAGAGAGAAAGAGCTAACTGGGAAAGGCATGGGCTTTTCAAACCTCAAAGTCCCCCTCTAGGGACACACACCTCCTCCACCAAGGCCATACCTCCTAATCCTTCCCAAACAGTAGTTCTACCAACTGAGGACCAAGCATTCAGATATATGAGTCTGTGGAGGCCGTTGTCATCCAAACCACCACAAGCCCCAAGAAAGATTTGTTAGTGAAATTTCAGTGAAAACTAAAACAGCATTAGAGTTTACCTGGCACAGCCAGCAATGATCTCTTCTGTTCAGCTCCATAGATTCCC
The DNA here is from genome assembly GCF_900095145.1 of Mus pahari. Lineage (NCBI taxonomy): Eukaryota > Metazoa > Chordata > Mammalia > Rodentia > Muridae > Mus > Mus pahari. The sequence goes on from NC_034592.1 coordinate 114,117,622, forward strand.
TGGAGGTAAAACTCAGTTGTTAAAACCAAGAATCAAAATGTAACTGGCACTTTAAATTGCTGTAAAGGGGAAACAAGGTTTTCAAAGCCATGAAACCATACTCAGAATAATTTTAGCAAGAGAAATATTTTTATTTATTATTTTATACTATTTTAATTACATATTTAATTATTATTAACTATTTTTGACAGAGAGCAACAGATGAGGGTCTTTTCATGGAACTGATATCTGATAAAGCACCAGATTCTACCCAACTCTGGGATGCAAATGAAAATTTAACTTCAGTTTATTGCCTGTTGAAGAAAATTGACAAGAAATGTCATGTCTTAACATAAGCCTGGATTTCTTTTAAGATGTAGAATAGTCTATAATTAATGTTTTTGAGAATAGTAAGACCTGATTATTGTTGTATCTTAAAATCTAGAAGGTACTAACAATTTTCTAATGTGTATTTTTTTTTCATCAGCAAAACAGGGATTTGGACATGTTCATCAATGCCTCCAAAAACTTCAACCTCAACATCACCTGGGCCACCAGCTTCCCAGGTACAGACACACCTAGAGAAAGGATGGATTGGCAAGTTTAGTGTAGGAGTTGGGGAAGGAGGCTCTGAAGATGGATGAGTGAGTTCAGAGCTCACCTCTGCCTCTTAGTAGCCATGGCACCTTGAACAAGCATGTACAATTCCCTCTAGACCTTAGGCTACTCAGAATGAGGAGTCACAGCTCTTGCCTCCAGCGTTGCTGGTTCAGGTTAGTTGGATGGCTGCTCCCTGCTTTGCCACCACCTTCCAGCACTATGAGTATCTCTGTGTCTGTGCTTCACAGGGAAAACTAAAGAGACTCAGAGTCTTGAGAAGTGAAAACTCTTTAAGGGAGGGGATTTTAATATGTAGAGGTATCCATACTCCGGGATAACTCCTAAAAGTACAGCTTTTCCGTTCTTGTTTATCTTACAGTGGCTCACTAAAACTCTGATGGCCCTAATGTAGCAGTTACTATAAATAACCACTCCATAACCTGATAGCCCTGAAGATAGACCTAGGTTTGGATTTACCTGCACTGTGTTGAACAAGTTACTGAAGCTTTCTTTTTTTTTGTTTTTTAAGTTTGTTTTATTTTATGTGTGTGTTTGCCTTTGCCTGTATGTGTGTAAGTGTACCATGTATGTGCAATGCTTGAGAAGGCCAGAAGAGGACATCAGCTCCCCACCCTCAACGAGTTACAATTACGAGCTACTATATCAGTGCTGGCAACCGAACCCAGGTCTTCTGAAAGAGCAACCAGTGCTCTTAACTGCTGAGCCATCTCTCTCTAGCCCTCAAGTTACCTAAACTTTCTGATCCATTTTCCTTCTTTATAAAATGATACAGTGAAAATAGCTTTACTATGTACAGGGATATTCCAACTTTTTATATTAACAACATGACATCTACAAATATGTTGGGCCTCATAACTATGCCTGAATTGTAGAGTATTGCAAAGAATAAATGAAATAAAGGAGGTGCTTATTATATAGAGTTTGAGGTTTACCTTCATATATAAAGAGAAGCTTTTTTGAGTCTGTACTACTCATGTTCTTAGCCAATGGAGTATATAAAATATGGTAGGACCATTTAGAAATGGAGTTACACTGGGTATAGGCCTGAATGCAGTGGTACCGGGTAGCAGAAAGAAGGCCTGAGTGGCTGCTTGAGCACCTTCTTCTCTGTCAAGACTTGAGGACTTTTCTGCTTAGGAAGTGATGTGCGAGTAAGTGTCCCTGAACAGGAGCCTTGAGCATACTCTACAGTGTGAAGTGGAAATACAAAGGACTTGAGGTGTCATGTGCAAAATGAATGCCAGTGTCTGTTTGATATGTATGATTGTTTTACCTACATGTATGTCTGTGTATCACTTGTATCTCTGGAACCTATGAAACAGATTACTTAATAATTTATTGGAGCTTCAGTTTTTCCAATCTGTAGATGGAGATAGGAAGGTGTTGTGTGGGTTAGAGACTGAAGCTCATAAGGCTATATTCTTTTGACACTGTAAGTGCTCAGTAAACTTTTACCCTCAATACTAGTGAGGGAAGATTCTTTCTGACTGTCATACCCGCCTCCCAAGACTTTATTTTCATTTTTGCTTCTTTCTAGCCGGAACCCAGACTGGAGAAGAGGTGCCTGTTGTTTCAAAAACCAACATCAAGGAATACAAAGATAGCTTCTCTAATGAGAAATTTGATTTTCGCAACCATCCAAACATTACTTTCTTTGTTTATGTCAGTAATTTCACTTGGCCCATCAAAATTCAGGTAAGAACTGCTTTTTAACTTCATTCCCATAAAGATGGTGACATCTCTTTAGTGGAGACTAACTTCACTCATTTGGAATCTATGGTGACTGAAAGATACAGTGTTGCTTTGCCTTTGAGGGATCTTTGCCATAAGACTGTGAGTAGCAGGTGAGTGTTGTTCTTAGGTTGGAGAGATGTTCAGTAAGTGGAATGCTTGCTCCATAAGCCTGAGGACATGCAGCCTCTCATAAATAGTGGGACATGCAGTGTGTGCCTGTCACCCCAGAACTGGGAAGCAGGAGACAGAAAGGTCCCTGGGGCTTGCTGGCCAGCCAGTCCAAGCTGGATCTGTGAGTTCTAGATTCAGTTAGAGACCCTGTCTCAAGAAAAATAAGGTAGAGAGTGGTTGAGGAAGACACCCGATGACCTGTGACCTCTGTATGCATGTGCACATATGTATACCTTCACACATATACACACTCAGAGAAAAAATTCTGAGAGTGTCATATTACTTGTGAAGAAAGTTTTAAAGCACTTTTAAAAGCAAGTTGGAAGCTATGCAAGGTAGTATACTTTTGTAATTCCAGGATGTGGAAGACCAACGCAGGAGGATTACCCTGAGTTTGAGGCCACAGGAAGACCCTGCCTTAACAAAAAAAAAGGGGGGGGGGAGGAAAGAAAGAAGGAAGGAAGGAAGGAAGGAAGGAAGGAAGGAAGGAAGGAAGGAAGGAAGGAAATCAAATTGATTGGCATATAGTTATGTGTTTATTTTTTGAGTACTTGCTATGTAAAAGCCTTTAGAAATACACAGTTTTAATTATGAAATTGAGTATAAATAAAACAAGTACATGTTTGTAACCAATAAAGTATAAAAATAACACATAAGATGTCAAAGTGGTATGGTGGTTATAATGTGGAGTCCATAGAGGAAGCAGCAGGCAGTATGAGGTACTGTGTAAACACAGAGCTTTACTGTTGCACAGACAAGGGTGGATTCTTGGCCTGTGCGTGGTTCATGGAGGCTCTCCAGTTTGCAGATTCTCTGTGCATGTGACCTGAAGGGTAGGCACAAGGACTGGTCTTCCTGCTATGACCTCTGGTGTTATCAGCCTGCTCTTCAATTGGATGTTTTATAATCATGTTCTCTTGGGTCCTTGCCTCAATATTTTGTGGTCCTTACTTCATTTTGGGTGAATGTGCTGTCAAGGAAGTATAGCTACTTGACAGGGTCTTTTGTGTTTTCACCCAATCAACTCAGAAGCAAGTTTGTACTAGCATGGGTTTGGAACCTAGGTCTTGCAGGTATGTCTTAATGGGACCCTGACTGAAGACAGGACTTAGGTTGTTTTCTCCACAGCGCCCTTCCCTGTCTGGAAGATCCCCAGGCCTGTTTTCTTCCCTTCTTCTCCCTCTGCTCGGGAACAGTTGCCTTCCTCTGCCAACCTTTTAGGCAAAGGCCGTGCTCTACTCTTCTGTTCTTGACTGTTCATCCATCATCCTACATCCTGCAGTGTAGCTGCTTCCTTTACCTGGGAAACATCCTGTCACATATAACCCATGTGAGACACCGCCTTGTTTCTGCTTTCCTTTCCTATTTTCTGGTCATCCATTTTGGGAATTAACTTTGTTAAACACTGGGATGTCTACAGTTCTGGCCTTGGTCATCTTCCTGCTTCATTCCACAGAGATTCCTGGGTGACTTAATCCTACTGATGTGAATTGGTACTTCTCCAGTCTGGCTCCCATGGAAAGTCACACTAGTATTCTTGCTGTCTTGACACCTACCTGGATGTTCACAAACTTCTTGTGCTCAGTGTATGGTCATTCTTATTAGCTTATCCCCAACATCCTGCATGTCCCTCCTCAGGGAATATGAGGACTTTTCTCCCTGTTACACACACAGGTGAGGCCTATTGGAATCCTCTATAAATTCAGTTTGTGATGATGCATTTCCTTAGTTCACTTAGTTCAGTGGATTCAGCTTGCTAATATCTGTTTGATTTTATATCTAAGTGAATATCCAGTAATTTTCCTTATCTATCCTTGATAGGTTTTGATATCAAGGCTAGGTTAAACTAATCCAAAATGTGTGTGTGTGTGTGTG
>NC_034592.1:114122054-114134082 GCF_900095145.1 Mus pahari
GAGAGAGAGAGAGAGAGAGAGAGAGAGAGAGAGAGAGAGAGAGAGAGAAGACAACTTTCAGGACTCAGTTCTCTCCTTCCATAATTACATGACAGGGGATCAGACTCAGGTAGTCAGGCTTGGTAGCAAGTGCCTTAACTAACCTGAACTAACCTTTAATAATTACAGTCCTGGGATTGTAATTGTGGTACCACATCCAGCTATTTTTCAACTATTGAAGAGATCAAAATTACATGAATATCTGTACTTGCTAAGTCATTTGCTTCTAGTCTTTTATTTGAATAATCCTTTTTAAAAATCTACTGAATCAACTTGTTAGAATATTTTCTATTTTTTTCTTCTGGTCATTTTTTCTAGATAATTTACATGCCTTAAATATATTAATATAAACTTGTCCACACTTTCTTTATACCTATTATAGCATCTGTTCTTTACATAAGAAAGATTTTTGTAAACTAGTGTCAACAGCAACACTATTCTTAATAGTACAAAGGTGGAAATAACCCAAGCACCTGTGTGTGTGTGTGTGTGTGTGTAGTGAAATACGATACAGTCTTTAAATGAAGGATCCAGTAGTAAAGTTGATACATGTTCTCATGTGGGCTGGGGATGGCTCTGTATAAAAATGCTTGAACCCCAAGCTTGACCCAAACTGAGTTCCCAGAACCTGTACAAAGGCAGATATGAATGCAGTGGAGGCAAACTTAGCTCCAGATGAGTGGTAGAGTCAGGAGAAATGGCTAGAGGTTTAGGGGCAGTCAGCCTCGGGTACCATAAAACATGGTGGAAGGAGAGATGCCTGCTGGAAGCTCTGCCAGTGGACAGCCTGGTCACAGAAGGACAAAGACTGCTCTGAGCCCACTTCTGTGGAATATCAAGAACCCGCAGTCCATAGAGGGAAGACATAGATTTGAAATGAGCAGTGACTGGGGGGCAGAAAATAAGGCTGCTGCCTCTAGATTATTAGAAAGCTTTTGTTCAGGGCGATGGGAAAGGTTTAGAAGTAGATATTTGTGTAATACACAATTGCGACTATAATTACTGTTACTGAATCTTACACTTTAAAAGTGGTTTAAAAAGAGGCTAGAGAGGTGGCTCAGCAATTAAAAGCACTTGTCGCTCTTACAGAGGACCTGGTTCTGGTTCCCAGTGCCTACATGGTATCTCAGAACCATCTGTAACTCCAGTTCCAGAGAACCCGATACTTTCTTCTGACCTTTGTACATGGTAAACATACCTAAACCAGGAAAAACACTCATGCATATAAAATAAGTCTTTTTAAATGTTTTAAGTGATTAAAGAGAAGTGAAGACCAGTGATAGTCACTTGTCCTCGTTCAGGGGTTAGGACCTCTCTGGGAAACACATGACCCAAAACAAACAAGAAAGATAAAATGGTAAATTTTACCTTTTATGTATTTTAAACTGTGGGTTTAAAATAAGTTCACACACATAAAGATGTTATGGGATTTATATGAAAAGACAAAAATTATCAAACAGATTAACAGTTTGAAAAAGAAAAGATTGTGAGGAGTCTCTGTGACCGGTGTCGGGGCTTCCTGTCTCAGTGCAATGGCCAGGACATCCTAGTAAAGACTGGATAGTGAAAAGGCTAGGGATGTAGCTTTAGAACCCAGAAATGAAACCATATAAAGATCTCAGCTGATTTTTGACACGTATGCAAAGGCAATTCAGTGAAGGAAGTGTGGCCTTTCCAACAAATAGTTCTGACTGATGGCCAACCATGGATGAATAAACAAACATCTATCTAAGCTTCACAGGGCTACAAAATTCACCCTAATATGGATCATTGATCTAAATGTAGGGATGAAACTAGAGGCTATAGAGGTGGCTCAGCTGCAGAGTATGGCTGCTCTTGTAGAGGACCTGGGTTCCATTCCCAGCACCACACAGCATATTACAACCATCTCTAACTCCAGTTCCGAGGGATCTAATGCCCTCCTGTGGGCTCCAAGGGCACCAGACACACATATGGTGCACAAATATACATGTACCCATACACATAAAAAATTTTATTAAAAAGAAAACTAAAATTATTAGAAAAAAGTAGAAAATTATTTTCAAGGGCTAAATAAAGAGTATTTAGACTTGATAATAAAAGCATAATTCATGAATGAAAAGAAAAATTAGCAAACCATATCAGAACTATTTTTTTCTTGAGATTATTTTTGTTTCTGAGTGGCTTGCCTGTATGAAGTGGATCTCTTTAATTCAAGGCCATCCTGTTCCAGGCAAGTGAGACTGCATAGTCAGACTTTGTCTTTTAAAAAAGGATGAAAAGGCTAACTATATACTGGAATAAGATTATTTACAAGCCATATATCTAATATTTACTAGACTGTAAGAGCTCTCAAATAAAAACATTAATAAGTAGTCCAATTGGAAAATAGTCAAATGACACAGACAATTTATCAAAGAGAATTTGCGTGTACCTGGTAATCACATGAAAAGATGTTCTGCGTTAATAATCCCTGGAAAGGAGGAGAAAGCTCAGTGCTCCAGGGTTGCTGCTGACTGGGTAAGATGACTCGGCTACTCTGGAAATAGTGTGGTACTTCCTTACAAAGATAAATATGTGCTGGTTATACCACACAATGCATTCCCCACCATCTATCAGAGAGAAATAAAACCAAGGGTCACATAAATACCTGGTATACAAATGTTTATAGCATTTTACATCAATATTTAGCAGCTCTATTTGTAATAGCCAAAATCTAGAGAAAACCTAACTCTTCTTTCCTTAACAGTTGAATGGGTAACTAAACTGTGCTGAACAGACCTGAGCTGCAGAACACTGGCTGCTGTGGCTGCCATGCTGTCTTCAGGTATCCGGCAAAAGGGCCCCAAGGTTAAGGCTGTGTGGTGTGTTTGAGTCTTGGGTCCAGCCTGAGCTATAGAGGACCCTGTCTCAAAACACTGGAAAAAATAAATCAGACATAGCGAGGAGAAATCAAAAAGGGAAGGGAGAAGCTGTGGGTCACACAGCTTATAAAGTTTGTGGCAAAATCTTAACCATTTGTATACTGCATGGTTCTATTTATATAAAACATCTGAAAGTGTTATAACTTTATATATGACATTATACATACATACCTAAAATAAATACATACAAAAGCTTCTGAGTTTCTATTTCAGTTTCTGAGTCTAACTTCTAAGTCCTCCCTGTTTTAGAAGTGTTTATGCTCACCCATGCAGAAGAAGGGAAATAAACAGGATATGCCGATCCGGAATGGGAGCTTTATGGGGTGATAGGAATTCAGATCGCAAGGCTATAAATTACTTCTAAGCTCCCAGGGAAGTTGGGTCCAGGCTCCAGTCAGCACAGTTAACCTCCCTACCCTTTCAGTTGGGTCTCATCTACATTTGTTAGAGTTTCTAAAGCTTTAATATACTTTGAATTATGGGTATGTGTGTGGGTATGTATATATGTTATGGTGCTTGGGAAGGCCAGAGACATGAAAAGACATGAAACCTTCTAGAGCTGGAGTTAACAGGCAGTTGTGAGTCACAGGATGTGTGTCCTAGGGGAAAATGCCAGTCCTCTGCAAGAATGGTGCATGTTCTTAATGGCTGGGCCATCTCTCCACCCCATCAGAGAACATTGTGAGGTACTTGACTTTGTATTAAGCTCACTTACTGATTTAAGCTTAGATTGCTCTCATGCTAATCTCATCAGGGCACCATGCAGATGAGCACCAAGCTTTGTTGCTCAAAGCTGGGAACAGTGGTTTCTAGACTGTTGGTGAGAATTTCTACTTCTGTTGCTGCCTGCCTTCCCAAGTTGGAGAGCAGCCTCCTTGCAAGTGACTTGCCTTGTGTAGAGCCATGGTATTTCTAGTGCTGGGTTCTAGTCTTTTCCTTTGGGTGCCCTGTTGTTCCACTCCCTCTGAAAGCCACTGGCATGGTGGAGATCTAGACTTCTAGGGGAGCTCTTGCCCATACTTACTTTAAAAAGTAATTCTACGTTGACAGTTAAGAAGGGTGTTAATTTTCCCATGACTTTTTGGTGTTCCTTATCTGGCTGGATTAGTGACTTAGGAAAGATCCACTCATGAGATCAGCATTCAGGGATTCTTGGGAAATAGATGCCATGGTCAGCACTGAGTTAGCCAAGCTTCCCTTGGGAAGTACAGATAAGATCACTTGAGTGTGTGATAACTGCTGTATTTACAGTGTGTTCAAGGTGTATAGCAGGAAACAGAGCAGACTGTTTCTGTGTCTGGGAGGCTGGCTCATCAACACACCCATTCTCTGCCCTTCTGACATTGGTTATGTTCTGTTGGAGGCTGAGCTGACATTTTTGGGTGAATGCATCATATTCTCAACAAGGAGAGCTTTTCACTGTTTTTCTGTGAGCTTTTCTGTGGCTACTAAATATACACATACCTACACTTAGCAGCTGTACTAATACTGAAGATAGATATTTTGGATGCAGTGAGTAAGAAAATATCTAAATTATTTCTATGCAAGCAATGCCTTTTTACCTTGGAGCATCATTTTTAAAACCATAGTAACTGAGGGAGTTCTTTACCCATAAGTTCTTATCAACGGTGGTGCTTTTACAGTAGTCATTCTAAACCCCATTTCCTCCAGTGACTCATCTCAGGGCTTTTGTTTTTGTTTTTTTCTGTAATTAGGAGCAGACCAAAATCAATAGCTGCTGAAGGAATTTGAAAGTAACTATAAAAATCTTTGTAGATGCAATTTAAAACAAAAAAATAAACATCAGCCTGAAGAGGCCTGTGTGTGGAAGGGTGATTGGCATTTCAAGTCACATCTGTTTTCTGGTCATTTGTGGGTGAGGGCTTCGTCCTCAGCTTGGGCTCTCTAAAGAACAGTCTCCATCGTTCTCCAGAAACAGCGACTCAGATGTCTTCTGCCATGCACACAGCTCGGGAGGCAGAGTCTGGCTTGCTACTGACTCTACAACAGAGGTTGTTATTCTTTTTGGTTTGGTTTGGTTTTTGTTCGTTTTTGTTTTTGTTTCTGAGACAGGGTTTCTCTGTGTAGCCCTGGTTGTCCTGGAACTCACTTTGTAGACCAGGCTGGCCTTGAACTCAGAAATCCGCCTGCTTCTGCCTCCCAAGTGCTGGGATTAAAGGCGTGCGCCACCACACCCGGCTGAGGTTGTTATGGTTGTTATTCTAACATGGAACTGACATTAAAGCCTTCTCTGTGGTGGGTGTTGTGTGCAAGAGACCAGTTCTCACAAGGGAAGACAGTACAGAATCTGCCTTAAAAACAGAGTACTCGTTTGGATTTTTAAGGAATGTTTATAGGTTGTAAAAGAATTGTTGTACCCAAGAGAGGATATGTGAAGTTTATCTATTCAGATATGCTTTACTTATTAAAATATGATCCACACACTATACAGGTCACCCATTTAAAGTAAAAAGTTCATTGGTTTTTATTACACTCATAGAGTTCTGTAACTATCCCCACGATAAATTTTAGAATTTTTCATTCCTAAATGAAGGCCATATCATTCCCCTTATCTCTGTCCCTTGTCGATTTCCAATGTTTTACATATATGTCATTCATGGTTGGCTTCATTATTCACGGTAAGTCTGTTTCAATACTTAATCTGGTAGAAGACTATTGCATAGGTGTCAGGCCCTCCTTTGTTTGCCCAGTCATTTGCTGGGGCATCTAGCTGGTTTCTAGTTCTTGACTGTCATGAATAATCAGATATCTGTACAAGTATTTACTTACCCACTTATGTGCAGTTCTGGTGACTTAACCCAGCTCTTGCTAGACATACACTCTCTCATAAGCTACATCCTAACCCCGAGATACATTTCTCTGTTTGTCATGTAACAGTAATGCACATACATACCACGTGGTTTGAATTACCTCTACCTTAGGAATTTTAAGAACTAAAAAGTAATAATATACTAAAAACAAAATTGTAGTGCCTGGTATGATAGTTTATACCTATAATCTCAGAACTTGAGAAACTGAAACAGAAAGATTGCCAGAAGTCTAATATGGGCCTGGGCTGCAAGAGTTCAAGGCCTACCTGGGCTAACAGAGTAAGATCCTGGCTCAAAAATAAATGGAGCTTGAGAGATGGCTCAGTATTTAAAAGTGTGTACCCTTCTTCCAGAAGACCAGAGTTCAATTTCCAACTGAGTCTGTAATTTAGCTCCAGGAGAATCCAACACCTTCGGCTTCCTAGGGCACCTAAATACACATGCACATACTCACACACCCATACATTTGATAAATATTTAAATAAAAATAAATAAGCAAATAATCTGGGTGTGTTAATATACCCAGTAACCTAGCACTTGAGAAATGGAGACTGGAAGATCAGGAATTCAAGGTCCAGCCTCGGCTACATGAGACCTTCTCTTTTTTACGTTACTTTTTTCTTGCTGTGAAAAGACACCATGACCAAGAAAACTTGTACAAGAAAGCATTAACTGGGGTCTTGTTTCAGAGGCTTAGTCCATGACCATCATGGCAGAGAACATGACAGCCAATAGGCAGGCAGGCATAGAGTTGGGGCAGCCGCTGAGAGCTTACATATTACCTATAAGCAGCAGGCAGTGGGGCGGGAGGGGAGGGAATGAGACTGTGCCCGATGAAGGCTTTTGAAACCTTAAAGCCCGCCCACCCCCTATGACATATTTCTTCCAACAAGGCCACATCTCCTAGTTCTGTCCCAAACAGATCCACCAGCTAGGAAACAGACATTCAAATATATGAGCCTGTGGGGGCCATTCTCATTCAATCCACCACAGGCCCTGCCTCAAAATAAACTCACACACATACACGCACACACACACACACTCATGCATGCATGCATACATACATACATACACACACACACACATACATACATACATACATACATACATACTAAAGTGTTCTTAAACATCTGATCTGTCTTTGTTTTAAGATATGTACTTTGACCCTATCCCTTTCTTGTCCTCTCTTCTGTCCCGCCCACTCCTACCAAAGCCTTGTTCCCGGCAAGCCCTCTCCTTCTTTCCTCTTTCTTTCTGTGGCTGCTGCCTTTACCAAGGCATTTGTTTTTGTTTTTTTGTGGGGGGGATTGTTTATTTTTATATGTATCTGTTTGGTGGGGAGCATCTCATGTGGGGGGAGATCAGGGGACAACTTACAGAAGTTGGTTGTCTCCACCATGTGGGGTTTGGGGATTGATCTCAGGTTGTCAGGTTTGGTGGCAAGTGTCTTTGCTCTCTGAGTCACCTCACCAGACTTCAGTGGAGGTTATTAAGTTGAACAAGGACAGCCTGCTGTTGGCCATGCCACTGAAGACTGTTTTCCCCTTCCTAGCCTTAACTGCCTCATGAGCCCTTCCCCTATCCATGATAGAATCAGGGGACCACTACTGCTATGAACTCATTCATGCAGCAACCGAACCATGTCCCGGAGACAGCATTTCACAGCCCCTTTCCTATCCTTTTCCAGGGTCTTATATTCTCTACCCATCTTCTGTGATGTCCCTTTACCTTGGGATGGGTTTGGGGATGAACACTCACTCAACAGTCATCTGTCCTAAGTGCTTCGGCTAGTTATGAATCTGCATTAACTGTCACCCACTGCAAAGAGAAACCTCTCTGGCCAAGAGAGAAATGTGGGTGTGGTGTATGTGTAGGTGATATGTGTGCACACAAGTGTAGGTATGTATGTGCGCCTATCTATGGGGAAAGGCTAGAGGATTATTGCTGAGCCCTGCTCTGTCATTCTGCTTCAGTCCATTGAGATGATGGGACATCTCATAGAACCTGGACTAGCCTAGCTCCACTGGGAATCAAACCAGTGATAGAGCCATCTCTTCATCCCACGGGATTTATTTAACATGAGTTCTGGAGATTCAAACTTAGGTCCTCTTGCTTGTACAGCAAGTAGACTTACCCTGGGAATCACGCCCTCAACTTTGTAGTGTAAGTGTCCCTAGTTTACTGAGTACTTGAATTAAAACCTGTGGCAGCAAAGAGCCCTTCTCATTTCTCATCACCATTGCCTCTGTCATTTCATCTGGATCCTGTCTCTCATTCAGTCCACACCATCTGGGAACAGCGCCTGGCTGGATGAGTGAGTCTTTGTCTGCAGCAGCCTCATCCTTCAGGTTTCTGTGGCCAGCAACCTACTCACCCACTAGCATTTCTGGTTCTGAACAGCAACCACAAGTGGATAGTGGGACTCTGAATACTTGGTGTTGGAGAAGTGCCACGTGTTCCCCAAAACTATGAGAGAGGAGGGAATGCCCATATCCCCTACGTAACTTACACCAGAACTGAGTCCTAAGGAGACAGGTAGTGGAAATGTTTGTATTGCAAAGACAGTATGGGTAGTTGTTTTAGAAACAGGAGTTCAGTAGAATTGACAGAACTTGTGATCAAGAAGCTAAGAGCTGGCCTGGGATGTAGCTCAGTTGAAAGAATGCTTGTCTAACATGTAGGAAGCCCTGGGTACCATCCCTACCACAGCGTAAACTGAGAGTAGTGACAGACTCATGTATCCCAGCACTGGGAAGGCAGAGGTGGGAGCATCAGAGGCTGCCCAGGGAAGCTGAGAGCAACCTATGCTAGGAGATATATCTAAGAATGAGAAGGAAGAAGAACCTGGTAGCTGGTAGAGCTACCATGAAGAGACTGGAGCTTAAGGATTCCACTGAGGAATGTAAACTCCCTTCTAATGACAACTGCGAGTCACTGAATTATTTTAGTCAGGAAGTGAACAAAGATCAGTGTTTCAGAAAGACCTCTGTGGCAACAGTATTGACTAGAAGTAGCCCCTCCTACATCAGGTACTGGTTTAGACTGGATTTGGAAGTGTCCTCTTTCTTGATGGCCCTCAGACACCTTTCATGGCCAATCCTCTGCACATGCACCCCATAGCCACTCACTTGATGGTTCTTTATTATATAAATAGCTCCTTATAGGCAATGATAGGTTTTATATTTTGATAGTTTTAAGATAAACTATTTCATTGCATAGAATTTAGTAGTTGTAGGTACTCTGTAAATGTATATAGGATGAATACAAAACCTTTAGGGTAACAGTATATTGTTCTTTTTTTTTCCCAGCATTTTTAACTATCTCATAGTAGCACAGACTAACCCATAACCGACCATGAAGCCAAGGATGACCTTGAACTCCTGATCCTTCTACCTCTCCCCTGAAAGTGCTGAAATTATTGGCATGTGCTGCTACACCCAACTAATAGCAATTTTTTCTTGTAAAGGTGCTAATGATTTTTTCCCTGTTTGTGTTAAAATAATTGCTGACACTTAAAAGCTCTTTATCCCAATCCACATAGTGTTAAAGAGTTTAGTTAGTCTAAGTGGAAATTTTGTCCTAAATGAAGTGGTTGATGGCAGGCCTGGTGGCTCCTACCCTTAATTCCAACACTCAGGAGACAGAGTCAGGAAGATGGCCAAGAATTCAAGGCTTTGGGCCTCCAGAGTAGAAGAGAGAAGAATGAGGATGCGGATACCTGATTAAATAGATACCACTTCCTGGTACCAGCCTTCTATTGCCATGACAAAACATCATACCCAAGGCAGTTTATAAAAGAAAGCATTTATTAGGGCTCACAGTTTCAAGGGTTACACTCCATAACCATTATGGCGGGGAGCATGGCAGCAGGCAGGAAAGTTTGCTGTGAAGAAGAGCTGAGAGCTCACTTCTTTATCCACAAGTAGGAGGCAGAGAGAAAGCTAACTAGGGATAGGATGAGCTTTGCAGACCTCAAAGCCCACCTCTGTACCAAACATTTCCACCAATTGGGAACTAAGTATTCTAATCTGTGAGCCTCTGGAGACCCATTCTTATTTAAACTATCACAGTTTATAAGTTAATACTACATGTGATGAGGAAACTGGTATGGGAATTCTGGAAAGTAGTTCACGGGAATGGGAGGGGCTGAAAGTGAATAGATGCTAGCATGTGTGTCAGGAGTAAAGTGTTCAGAGCATTGCCTGGTTTGACACTTCTGTCCAGAGTTGAGGTAAACATGCTTTGTGCCAATACAAACCAGTATTAAAGCAGGTAGTAGTTACTGGAAATCAGTGCAGGGCTGTGGTCTCAACACAAAGTTTGAAAAAGAAAACAGGGCATCCACATCAGGCAGTATTCAACTGCTTATAATTCCAGTCCTCTGGCCTCTGCTCACATGCACATACCCCCCATACACACACACACACACACACACACACACACACACACACACACATAATTAAACATAATGAACATTTTAAAATTAATGCTATAAAAGTGAAAAGAAAGGTTCACTGTTTCACAGGAAAACTCTGAGAGGTGATAATCCAGTCCCAGTTTAAAATATACTCCACTAGTGCACACAGCCTCTCCCATCCTTGGCAACTGAGGCCTGTGGGAAGACTCAGTCCTCTCCTGGCTTCCAACCTTACAGTGTTCAAAACTCTTCTGCAAGATCCACATGTCCTACCAAGACCCTGGATGTCAGTCATGTTGATTAGTCTGTCTCTGGGCCTGAAGTGAAAGGTAGACACTTCTGAGATCTCCAGAGCCTTGGGAAGATTCTGGAATGTATGGGTGTTGGTTCAGGTAGACTCTCAGCCTTGGTGACTGCCCCAGGAGCTGTAGGGTTATCTGCAGAAAGTCAGCCAGGTGCACTTACCCTGGAACCCTCTCCCATTCACAGACATCTATCTCCCTGAGGCTTTGTGGCTTCACCTCACCGTGCAGCTAGCTCCTGTTTTACATGCTCATATAGTGAATGGTCTTGGTAAAGAAGATGATAAAGGCAAACTAGAGGCCTTTTTCTCCCCATCTTCAAATTTTGATTGGCCTTTCCCTACTGATACACTGTCTACTCAAGGTTTTGAGCATTTACTTTGTGTATATAGTAAAAGCAAAGTACACATTTTTAAGTAGAAAAGAAAGCATCTGTGGTCATTGATATAGGTGCTTTTCTTTATTTTAATAGTAATATTCTATGCTTGTTAAAAATTCATTCACAGTGTGTTTTCATAGAGACTTTCTCTATAGAGATATATAGAAATCTAGACATGAAGACAGCCCACTAACCCACTCTTCAGAAGCTGGCTGCTTCTCTTAGAACACTGGGCTCTTGCCCTTTGGAGCACAGCTATCCTCACTCATATGTGAAAAGCTTAGACAGAATAATCACAGAGACTCCAGCCTCCCCCACAAAACCCACAGTGCCAGTATCCCATATTCCCAGGAACTTTTAATAAGCCATCCACTCTAATACTCCATCTCTTGTCTCAGGCATAGGCCCTGGTTTTGGTTTGCTTCAGAGTACTGCCTTTCCTCTACCATGCCCTTCCCGCTCTTTGCTGACCCTCCAGAGATGTCATTTCCAAATGAAGGAGGTTTTGGTTCTGTGGGTGTTTTGTTTGTTTTTCAGTGCAATTCCTTAACTGCTGTTCAGGGGACGGAGCAGGCAAACCAGATCTCTAACTTCTGAGGCCTGTGATGAGAAGCATCAAAAGAGAGTAAGGGAGCTTTAGGAGCAGGGGTCAGGCCTAGATATGACTGTGATAGAGTAGGGAGGAGCATGAACAATTACCAGTGTCTTATAAATGAGGGGAAGGCTACCGTGCTGGGCCTTGAAAGATAAGGAGGACCAGGCTTCAGGAAGGCAGGACCCTCTGCTGACTGTTTAGGATTGAGGACAGTAACAACTACTTAGACATACTTTGAATGAAAGACAGACTTAGTGCTTCAGAACTATAAATCCATTATATCTTTCCCCAGTCTTAGGCTAGCCAGGTTTCTCAGCATTTATCTGCCTCATCTCAAAGGGTTCCCAGGACAAATATTTCTTACTCAAACATTTGATGGGAGTTGGAATCAGGTTGAGGAAATGCAGGGGCGTAGATTTTAGATTTCTGGGAATATGTATAGATAGCTACCTTCTGTTGGATAGAAAATGAGATTGTAAATTTGTCTTTTTCAGTTTTTTTTACAGATGTTTGTGTGTGTGTGTGTGTGTGTGTGTGTGTGTGTGTGTGTGTGTGTGTGTGT
>NC_034592.1:114134142-114174299 GCF_900095145.1 Mus pahari
TGTGTGTGTGTGTGTGTGTGTGTGTGTGTGTGTGTGTGTGTGTGTGTGTGTGTGTATGTGTATGTGTGTGTGTACACAGGAGTTTGTGTGCCCATGTATGTACACATGGAGGCCACAGGTCTACCTTAGGTGTCTTCTTCAGGAACCAGCCTTCTTATTTTTAAGATGGTCTCTCTCCAGGCCTCGGGGCTGTCAACACACCACAGGGATCCATCCTCCTTTCTCTATGTCCCTAGCATTTGGGTTACTGTACCACCATGCTCAGGTTTCTCTGTAGGTCCTGGAGATCACAGTTAGGTCCTCATACTGCAGGGTAAGCACGTTCTAAACAACTGTCTCCCCTGCATGTGGAAGTATTATCACTAAATTACAACAAGATTTTTTCTATTAAAATTATATTTTAGAAGCTGGATATAATAATGCATTGGGGCAAAAGGAGGGAGGGAAATGAAGAGGATAGGAAGAGGGGGAGGGAGAAGGGAAAGAGTGGAAGCAGGATCAGAAGTCCAAGGTTATTCAAGGGCAGCCTGAGCTATATAAATCCCTATTAAAACATTTTCAGTATAGAAAGTTCTCATCTCCCTCATTATCAGAAAAGCCCCAAACTCAGAACACTTTTTAAACTAATTAGTTGACGATTTCATAAATGTATTATTTATATATATGAATAACATTTCCTTCCTACCTTTTGTTCCCTTTCCCTCTGATGATTCCTGTCCTCCCAACCAAGCCCCGCTTCTGCATTTGTCTGTTGCTTTAATGACCCACTGAGTTTCATTGGGCTTACTTCCATGAGTGTGACTAGAAGAGCTATTTATCAGAATATGGGCAACTTACCACTGTGACACTGATGAAGAAAGTGTCTCCCTCTTACCCAGTTACCATTAACTGGGTAAGATGTAACCATGGCTGGTGGGTGCCTCATGAGCCCCTTCTCCAAAATTCTTCCAAACTGTGACCAGCTATTTTTAATGTTTTTATTATGCCTGTGTATTCCATGTGGGACAAGAAAGCTTGAGAGTATCATAGCATGCATGTGGAGGTGTAAAGTCAGAGCTCACTTCCCACCTTCACATGGGTTCTGGGATTGAACTCAGGTCAGTGATCTTGAGAGGCACTTTACCCTCTGACATGCACCCTGTGCCCAGCCTAAAATCTGACCTTTGCAAGATTTAGTGTGTGTTATCAGCATTGTTTGAGTAAGGATGACAAAATGAAATCAAACTTAGGGATAAAGCTTGGTCGTTGGATCAGTACTTTTTTGTTGCTGTGATAAAACATTATGGCCAAGACAGCTTATAGAAGAGTTTATTTGGGTGTATGGTTCCAGAGAGGTAAGAGCCTGTCCTGACGAGGAAGCTGTAGCAGCAAGCGGCAGGTATGGCTACAGGAGCAGGAAGCAGAAAGAGCAAGCTAGAAGCAGTTGAGGCTTTAATAGGACAGCCCACTCCCCTAATGATGTCCTTCCCCTAGCAGGCCACAAGTCCAAACCCTCCCCACACAGCACCACCAGCTGGGGAGTTCAAATGTCTGGGACTGCAGGGGACATCTCATTCAGACCACCTCAGTGGTTGAAGGCTTACCTGCATAGTGTGTGCAAGGCCCTAGGTTCAATTCTAGCCAAGAAAAGAGAACATGAGGAAAGAAAAGAAGGTGGGAGAGAATAGGGAAAGAAGAGAAGGAGAAGAGGAAAAAGGAAGGGAAGGGGGAGACAGGAAAGCAGGGAAGGAGAGGAGAGGAGAAGAGAAAGAAAAGATTAACCAGCCTGGTTTTTAATAGCACCCCTCCCACTCTCAGTAGTTCCCAATTTGAGCATTAAGTTCAAGAGTGATAGATATTTTTGGGTGGGTGATCAGTATAGTCATAAACATGGTGACTTTTGCTTTCCTTACAACTTGTAATTACAAACTCTTTAGATGGTCAGCTTCAACAGAAGAGGGACTCCTTTAGTCTCAAGTACCCTAGCCAGCTACCCTGGGATATGCAGCCTCTCTGTGATGATACACAGGACATTAACTGGTATGGTTCTGCTTTGCCAAAAAGTCAGACCATGGTTGAAATCTCCACAATGAGAAAGAAGCCTTGAGAATGATTACATGACATCAGGCAACCCAGGATCCTCAGAAAGGGCCATGGGCATCCACAGGTTTTGGCACCCAGTACTAACTAGTAAGAGCACCTCATAGGTTTCTTTAAAATGAAAACACTAAGGAAAAGCTAACTTTTTTATTTATTAAGGTTATTCATTTTATTTTATACGTGTTTTGACTGTATACATATGTACCACATGCATACAAGATCAAATGATAGCATTGGGTCCTAGAACTAGAGTTACTGATGATTGTGAGCTGCCATGTGGATCCTCGAAATTGAACCTAGGTTGTCTACAAGAGCAGGAAGTGCTCTTAACTTCTGAGCCATCTCTCCAGCTCCAGAAAGCTACTCATAAAAGTCAAATCTAAGCCATGTGTCTGGTGATGTACACCTTTAATTGCAGCACTGAGAAGGCAGAAGCAGGCAGATTGTTATTCACTCAAGGCCAGTCTTCTCTAACAGTAACAAAAACAAAACAAAACCCAAAATCTGTTACTTTTCACTTTAGAGTATAAGTGATAGAGAAAAGACACAGAAATTTTAGAATCTATACCTTAAAATACCTTATGGATTATATGATACTATTGGGACCATATTTACTTATGGAATGCAAAATAAATTTAAAAAAAAAAAGATGGGGGAGGGCAGAAAGTCTCCCTTCTATTCTGTTGTGAATCTAGCTATAAAAAGAGTAAGTGGCACAGAAGTGGATGCTCACAGTCATCTATAGGATGGAACACAGGGCCCCCAATGGAGGAGCTAGAGAAAGTACCCAAGGAGCTGAAGGGGTCTGCAACCCTATAGGTAGAACAACAATATGAACTAACCAGTACCCCCAGAGCTTGTGTCTCTAGCTGCATATGCAGCAGAAGATGGTCTAGTCAGCCATCATTGGGAAGAAAGGCCCCTAGGTCTTGCAAACTTTATATGCCCCATAGAGGGGAATGCCAGGGCCAAGAAGTGGGAGTGGGTGGATAGGGGAACAGGGTGGGGGGAGAGTATAGGGAACTTTCAGGATAGCATTTGAAATGTAAATAAAGAAAATATCTAATTTAAAAAAAAAAAAAAAAAGAGTAAGAGGCATGGGTGTGTCTCAGTGGTAGAGCACCTGCTTGGCTTATGTGGGATTGAATGATCCTCAGCACCACAGATGAAGGGTGAAGCAGATAAATTTAGGAAAATACGATGCTAATCATTGACTTCCTTGATTTTTTTTAAATGTTATTATTTTATGTTTATTTTATATGTTTATATTTTTCTGTGTGTGTTTTTTGATGTGTGCTAGAGGGATGGGGGGGGCACTGGATCACACTTCTCTACCATGGTTTCCATTTCACTTGTTGAACTTCCCAATTGTAATCATAACTACCATCTTTAGTGAAACAGTTACCATCTACTTAGTAATTGTTTCATTCGAATATCAAACACTCCTGCTCTGAAACTAATGCTCAGAAGGTTTCAGGTTTGCCAAGCAAGCAGGATAATATAAGCCTATAATTTTAGCACTGGGAGGGGGAGGCAGAATTGTGAGCTCAAGGACACCCTGAGCTTTTGAGATCCTGTCTCAAATAAAATTAAATTATATGCATATCAGATTTTCAGAATAGGTGTGTTCAGCTGCTGAGTCTAAGCAAATATCCCCAAAGAACCCTGAAATCTGAAACTTACTAGTTCTAAGCCCTATGGTGTGCGTGTGTGTGTGTGTGTGTGTGTGTGTGTGTGTGTGTGTGTGTGTGAAGTTCTCACTATGTAACCCAGACTTGCCCGGATCTTGCTATATAGAGAGACTAGGCATATGCTACCATGCCTGGGAGTCCCAGCGTTTTAGATGAAGGATCTCAGTTGTACCATTATCTTCCCAATAAGGGCAGGTGACATTAGGCTACTAGTAAGTATTAGGAATTGGTGATGACAGTCAATTCTGAGACACACAGTAGATGCATCCAATCTACCAATACAACCAATGATTTAGAAAGAATTATGCTATAGTTAAATTTGCAGTGTTTTTCTTCTCCACAAAACAATGTTACCTTCAGTCCTTAGTTAGTTCAAATATAGTAGGAATTTTTTATATTCTTGGTGTTAAACATTGTTGTTTTATAGTAAAGTTAGTAAGATAAAAATGATACCCTGTGGGTTGTCCGGTCATAGTCTGTAGCTGAGGCCATTTTACTGAGAAGCAGCGTAGGCTGTCGCTGGCTTTGTCACCCACATTTTCTGTATTTTTGTTGCAGATTGCCTTCTCCCAGCACAGCAACTTCATGGACCTGGTACAGTTCTTCGTGACTTTCTTCAGGTAATTTCTCTCTGCTAACTGTATGCACTCCATTGAGACAGTCCCTTTCTTCACTGCAGCTTGCTCTTTGCATATCCCTGCAAAGCTGCTTTTCACTCACAGTGATGTAAATTTAGTCTGATGTGATGAAACTCTCCATTTGGATGATTTGGCTCTTTGCATGGGGAGAGGTTTGGGCTGAAGTAGTTATTGGTAATATAGCTACTGCTGTAAGCTACATGTCTTAATCTGTCTTAATCAAGATATGACTGTGATTATCCATATGGAAGGGTGAGGTTTACTTTCAAACTCCTGGGGTTCTCCTTTATTTTTATAGTTTCCTTATTAATAGTTCTTTTTTTTTTTTTGAGAATACTATGCAGAAATGATTGAAAAGGACAAATTAGTCATTGTGGTGTTCGTAAGAGAAGCAGCAAGAGCCAACCTCACCTCCCTATGTCCTCCCCAAATAGAAACTGCTCCACTGTGTTACTTATCTACCTTCACACCAATTCTTGGTTTGCCAGCTCAGTTTTCTTTTCTTTTCTTTTCTTTTCTTTTCTTTTCTTTTCTTTTCTTTTCTTTTCTTTTCTTTTCTTTTCTTTTCTCTCTTCTCTTCTCTTCTCTTCTCTTCTCTTCTCTTCTCTTCTCTTCTCTTCTCTTCTCTTCTCTTCTCTTCTCTTCTCTTCTCTTCTCTTCTCTTCTNCTCTTCTCTTCTCTTCTCTTCTCTTCTCTTCTCTTCTCTTCTCTTCTCTTCTCTTCTCTTCTCTTCTCTTCTCTTCTCTTCTCTTCTCTTCTCTTTAGTAGTTATGACTGTCCTGGAATTCTAAGTAGAACAGGCTGGCCTTCAAATCACAGATCCTCCTGCCTCTGCCTTCTCAGTACTGGAAGTAAGGTGTATGCAACTGTGCCACAGCTAACTCAGTTATTTTTTGGTTTTCTATATACTGCCTTACTCTACCATATACACCAGGTACACACAAAATTCCTCTCCAATAATTTAATAGTTATATCACAGTGCGTTGACCAACTGAAAAATCCTAAATTGACTTATGATTCTACTTGCTCATGTTTTAAAGGAAAGGTTACTCTTTGCTTATCTTAAATGTAATATTTTTCCTTTGCATTTGCTGTTTAATTTTTTTCCCTATAAATCTACCCCAGATTTACATCTATAATCTGGCCAAAAAAAAAAAAAAAAAAAAAAAAAAAGGCCTCTAATGATGGTTGTCTCTTAGCTTTAGTCTCTCTTGGACTCCACCCCCACCCCCCACCCACAATGTTCCATCCAATGTCCTTAAGTGTACTAGTCTCCAAGGCCTGCTACGTAGTTGTCATTGTTGTAGTTACTTTTCTACGTTGTGACAAAGCACCCTGACAATGACAACTTAGAAAACATATAATTTGAGGATCACAGTTCCAGGTTAGAATCCATGACCATCATAGCAAAGGCAGACAGGCAGGCCTGGCAAGTAGCTAAGAGCTTCCATCTGATCCACAAGCATAAGGCAGAGAAAGCTCATTGGGAATGGCGTGGGCTTTTGAAACCTCAAAGTCCACTCCTAGTGACACACCTCCTTATTCTTCCAAACAGTACCACCAACTATGGACCACACATTCAAATGTGTGAGCCTCTGTGGACCACTCTCATTTAAACCTCCACAGTGATCTTGGCAACTTCTTTTGGATTCCTCCCATGCCACAGTCTTTCCATGTATTTCTCCTTTTGCTGGAACTTTTTCCCTCGAAGGTTTCTGAGGAAAGAAACATAGATAGCTTTTGTATGTACTTCTACAACTGAAAGTATCTTAATTTTTGCCCTAACAAATTTTTGTTTGTTTACTTGCTTGCTTGATTCAGCATTTGTTTGAGACAAGATCTCTTTGTAGCTCTGGCTGGACTCAAACTCACAGAGATTCATCTGCCTCTGCCTCCAGAATGCTGAGATAAAGGCGTGCTCCACCATACCTAATCCACCCTCACAATTTTTTAAGTGCGTATTTATATGTGTGTGTGTGGTATATGTAAAGGTGTGTGTGTTCATGCACACAAGTGCAGAGATCAGAGGAGTCAGGTTTTCTGGTCTATCTCTCTCTGCCTTATTATTTTGAGACAGGGTCTCTTGTTCGACATTACATATACCAGGTTAGATAGCCCATGGGCTTGTGGGGATTCTCTCCTATTTCTAACTTCCAAATGTGTGCTGCTGCATCTGGCTTTAAGCAAGGTCTGGGAATCTGAGGTCAGGTCCTTACACCTATGTGGCAACTTTGCCTACTGAGTCATCTTACTAGCATTCACAAGGTCAAAGGTTAGGACCAATAGCCAAGGTTGTCCTCAAATCTCCACACAGATGTACCCACAATTATACAAACACTCAACATAAACCTGTTTACACACCCACATCATACCACACACTCACACACACACACACATGCATGCACATACAAAAAAATGCCTTTTGAAAGAAGTAGAGAATACTAGATATGGCATTATACATATATAATCCAAGCTACTCTGGTAGCTGAGGCAGGAGGATTTCAAGTTTGAAGCCAGCTTGACCACATAATTATACCATGCCTCAAAAATTGTATAGAGAATAAGAATGAATATGAATGAGACTAAAGTCATATCTCAGTTACTTTTCTGTTGCTGTGACAAAACACCATGACAAAAGTAATTTACAGAAGAGGTTATTGGGGCATATAGTTTCAGAGGGTATGTCCATGACAATTACAATATGGCACTGGAGTAGTAGCTGAGAGCTTAAATCTGGTCCACAGCATTAGGCAGACAGAGAGCTAACTGGAAATAGCCATGAGATTTTGAAACCTCAAGCCCCACTCCTAGTGACATCCCACACCTCCTAATCCTTCCCAAATAGTTCCACCAACTAGGAACAAGATATTCAACATATAAGCCTATGGGAGTCATTCTCATTCAAACCACAGGTAGTAATTATTAGAGCCCAAGAAAGGAAGAAGGGATAGAAAGAAAATGATTGATGGGAACTGGGGTGAAGTCTGATACAGAGAAATCTTTATGTACTGCAGCGTAGCACAGGAAGATAACTGTGGTTGAGGACAATCAGCTAAGTGATTGGTAGAGAGGATTTTTAATATTTCTAATACAAAGAAATGCTGCAGGCCTGAAATAGTGTACGTTCCAGTGACCCTGATCTGATTATTACAACTCATACAACTCATACACTTGTACCAATCACATAAATAGTTACAATAATTGTGTCGGTTTTATATTAAATAAAAATGCAGAGCGAGTTAAAAAATGCCTGTTTTAAACTGATCCCAGTTATGTGCCAGATTTTCTTTGCTGTGACAAAATACCATAGGGAGCAGTTTATAAGGAAAGAGATTTCCTCCTGCTCGTAATTCCAGAATTTTCGGTCTAGAGTCAGTTAGTTCTATCATATTGGGCCCACAGCTAGACCAAATACAGTGATGGGAAGAACGTGGTAAAGAAAAGTATTTACCTCATAGTGGTCAGGAGGAACACAAGACAAAATATATATTTCAATCCCATACCTCTGGTGGCTTGCTTCATCCAAACAGACGCCACAATCCAATAGCCATTAAAATACAAGTCAACCAATTGACTGACATCCATTGATCCCAGCCATATCCCTAAATTCAACCTCTAAGCTCTCTGCTGTTCTGCTGCTCTGGGGACCACGCCTCTATTGCATAAATCTCAGGAGCATAGTTCATAACAGAGCTAGGTCTCTCAGGAGCTGTTTGGTAGGCTTAGTTGTTTTGTTTGTTTGTTTGTTTTCAGGTTTTTTGTTTGGTTTTTTGTTTTGTTTTGTTTTTTGAGACAGGGTTTCTCTGTGTAGCCCTGGCTGTCCTGGAACTCACTCTGTAGACCAGGCTGACCTCAAACTCGGCAATCTGCCTGCTTCCTCCTCTCAAGTGCTGGGATTAAAGGTGTGCGCCACCACTGCCTGGCCTAGACTTATTTTTTTTCTTCAGATGCGAGTCTTTGCCTCTGAAATCACAGTAGCTTTTCCCTTTCAACACCTAGTTTACAGAAGAAAGAAAACCCAAATTTTTTTTTTTTACAATCATTAGACAACTAGAAGTTTTCCCTCCTATTAAGAAAACATATTAACAGTATTAAGAAAACTGTTGGCTTAAATTTGATGATTTGAATTTTGTTTTACTAATAAATGCATGTATTGTTGGGCATGGCCGCACATCCCAGCACTCAGGACTCTTGAGATAAGAGATCCTAAGTCCAAGCTAGCTGGACTAGCAAAATAAAATCTATTTTTAAAAAGCATACACACACACACTTACACACACACATACACACACACACACACACATATACACACAATTATTATTAATTACTTTTTTCAGTAGTACAACCAACAGTTGACTTGTCTTAAGGGAGGAAGGAAGAGGAAGCAGAGAACATGCCGTTCAGATCACTTTCTCCTTTGCACTCAGTCTGGGTCCGCAGCCCATAGCGTGGTGCTGCCCACACTGAGGGTGGATTATTGGTATTCAGTTAACCCAGTGTAGAAACTCTCATAGACATGCCCAGATGTTTGCCTCATAAGTGAATTCAGATCCTGTCAAAACCACCATGTATGTATATATAACTTACAGAAAATATACTCATCATTACACATAAATTTCATCCACTTACCTCTTATGAAAAGTTGATTATTTACTAAGATTTTTCTCATTCTGAGTTTATCCATAAAGTCTACCACATTGATTAAATTACTTGTTTATTACCTGTTATCATTTATGTTTGAATTGCTTTTCTTATTTGGGGTAAGCTGTGGTTGGCCACTGTGAGGGGCTTATCAAGAAGTCAGAAGTGGGAATACCTTCTAGGAAGTCAGGACTGGAAGCTTAGCTCAGCCAGCAAGTGTTTCTCACACTGCACTTGCTGTGAGCCTACCCCATGTGAGCTACCATGTAGCCTCAGGAGCTAGAGTTGGGACCTTGAGGATTGTTCCCTGGAGGCAGGGGTGGAGTCAGGCAGGGGTGGAGCTGACTCACAAGGTGGTCTTGCCTTGCAGCTGTTTCCTCTCGCTGCTTCTGGTGGCTGCAGTGGTCTGGAAGATCAAGCAGAGCTGTTGGGCATCCAGGCGGAGAGAGGTAAGCCCAAGTAGACAAATTAAACTCCGCATAAAACTCGGTTTCTTTCCTTCTTTCTAGGCAGATCACTTTTACATGTTCAGTGATGACTAACATTCATATGAGAAGCATGCTGTTTAACCTGCATTCTGTGGTGGTTCTACTGTGTGCCATCAGTAGATTTTAATTATTCTTGCATAAAGGGTCATTAGTTTTGCCACTGCTTGATTTAAGTCTTCCTAAGAGCCTTTCCTAAGAATATGAGTGTACAGCTATTAAAAACAATGAATTTATGAAATTCTTGGGCAAATGGATGTATCTGGAGGATATCATCCTTAGTGAGGTAACCCAATCACAAACGAATTCACTTGATATGCACTCACTGATAAGTGGATAGTCCAGAAACTTAGAATACCCAAGACACATTTTGCAAAACACAGGAAAAACAAGAAGGAAGACCATCATGTGGATACTTCATTTCTCCTTAGAATAGGGAACAAATTACCCATGAAAGGATATTGATACAGAGACAAAATTTAGAGCTAAGATGAAAGGATGGACTATCCAGAGACTACCCCATCCGGGAATCCATCCCATCATCAGCCACCAAACCCAGATACTAATACACATGCCAGCAAGATTCTGCTGAAGGGACCCTGATATAGCGGCCTCTTGTGAGGCTATGCCAGTGCCTGGCAAACACAGAAGTGGATGCACACAGTCAGCTATTGGATGGAACACAGGGCTCCCAATGGAGGAGCTAGAGAAAGTACCCAAGGAGCTGAAGGGGTCTGCAACCCTATAGGTGCAACAACAATATGAACTAACCAGTACCCCCTGAGCTCGAGTCTCTAGCTGCATATGTAGCAGAAGATGGCTTAATCAGCCATCATTGGGAAGAGAGACCCCTTTATATGACCCAGCACAGGGGAAGGCCAGGGCCAATTAGTGGGAGTGGGTGGGTAGGGGAGCAGGGGCAGGGGGAGGGTATGGGGAACTTTCGGGATAGCATTTGAAATGTAAATAAAGAAAATAATAATAATAAAAAAAAGAATATGAGTGTAGACGCGGGTTCAGCTCAGTGACAGAGCACTTGCCTGGCATAAACTGAGTTCCTGAGTTCTAGTCTCAATGCCCTATAATAGCACAACACTAGAGACAAAGCTTCTATCCTGTGGGTCTTGGGCAGCAGGGAGGGGAGGGGAATTTAAAAAACAAAAACAAACCTCTAGCTCTAGCCTGTGTCACTTGTCATGACGAAACACTGGAGTGGGTACTAGTAGACACGTCCTGTAGACACTGAGCACCTCTCCATTCCAGGCACTGATCCAGATGGCTCTCCTTTATCTTCATCCACCTATGATACAAGGGAGGCTAAGTAACTGCCCATCACCACACAGACACTGAGGTACAGAACTGAGCTCTAACTAGGGCCTCTGCCTTCACAGCACAGGTTCCTAAACACATGTTTTCCATAAACACTTGATTTGTTTTAGTCTGTACATTTAAGAATCTCATGTTCTCACTGAATGAGCTAGACAACTCACTCTAGACTATACATTCTAAAGAAGAGCAACAAAGCAGTTTTGTTACTGTTGAGAAGAAAACAAAATTATTTCCATATGAGTTATTAAGATAGAATAGTAGATATTTGTCTGAATACAAGATAACAAGAATATAAAAGTATATAAGTGGATGATAAAGAAAGCAACAATCAACTGGAAAATATTTGCAGTATCATGAGAGAGATAAAACTAGAAGACGAACCCCCTCAAGAAAGGATTTTTAAAATATGCTTAGACTGTGTTCAGTCAGCTAGTAAACTAATTTTTTTACCCTTCATTTGGAGTTTATGTATAGCGTTGAACCTGACCATTGTAAATGTACAAGGTCAGTCATGACTTGTTCCCAGTAGGATGTTTTTAGTTCTTGCTGCGTCCTGGGTCCTGATGGAAGTTCTTTACCCACCTTATCTCCTGTCCTCTTGGCATTATTCTAGAATAGTGCTGCAGTGGGGTAGCAACTGTCTTCCTGTGACCCTGCACCTAGATTATTACAGAACCCAGACTGGGTTTGCTGAGTTAATGGAAATTCTTTCCAGGTTCAGTAGAAAGACGTGCTGATACATACTAGGCCATCTAGTCTTTCAGTAATGCTCAGAGACCGCAATAGGATATGTAACAGCAACAAAATTTTAACATAAAATTTCCCTTCTAAAGCAGAGTGATGATTTATGTGGCTTCAGGATCTGGCCTCCTAGAAGATGGTTTGAAGTAAGGCCAGTTTGTCTTCCGCAGCATAACCTCAGAAGACTGCTCATATTATTGATGATATAGGAATGAATGCCCACATTACGTATTTGAGATGAGTGTTATAGTATCTCATCTTACCCACCATGAAAACATTTCAAGCCATGTGTGCTTGGGTAAGGTAGGAGTAGAAGAAGTTCAAAGTCATCCAGTGAGTTCAAGGCCAGCCTGGGCTGCATGAGACACTGTCTCATAAACAAACACATGAATCTCATTTAAAGAAGACATGAAAGCCTTGATACTTTGAGCACCTCTCCTAACATATCCACCCCCAAATCCAAAGTCCTTCATGTTCTTGTCCTCTGCAGTTCCACGTTCATTATGTTCTCAGCAGCATCTCTCTCCAGGGAGAGTTGTCTTGCATCCTATCAGCCATCTTTTTATTGTTGTTGTTGTTGTTGTTCTGACAAATGTCTGGTCCAGGTTTTAACACAAAGCAAGCTAGAGTGATTTTAATCTAGCAACAGAAATATAAAAAGGTAAGTTTTTGCCCTTTTATATATTCAATCAACAGATATCATAGCATTACATCCTCCACTATTTTAACTTTTATTTCTTACTGGTAAGGGCTTTTTATAAAAATATAATAGTATTACCATATGTAACAAAATTTGATACCTTGTGCTACCTAGCACTTTGTCATGTCCAGTTCTCCTCAGCTGTCACAGAAGCGACACTGCATCTGATCAGTTTGAATCAGGGAGAGTGCAGTATGGCTAATATCTAGTATTGACTAATAAAATCTCAGTACTAAGCATATTAATAATACTATATTATTCATTAGCAACTTCTTCGAGAGATGCAACAGATGGCCAGCCGCCCCTTTGCTTCTGTAAACGTTGCCTTGGAAACAGATGAAGAACCTCCTGATCTCATTGGGGGAAGTATAAAGGTGAGAAATAGCTCAAAGGTCCATATAGCTTTTCAGAACTCCGCCTTAGTTTGCCAGGCTAGAGACAGCCAGCTCTCTGTGTGTCACTCCCATCTCCTCTCTAACAGTTAGTCAGCAGAAGCAACCCTGTGACCGTAAGGGGCTCTGTGTGTGGCTTTACTTTTCGAGTTGTTCCTGTCATCAGTCAGCTATGTCAGATTTTAACATGCAAATTAAGCTTGTTATTCTTAAAGTATTCTGTGGCATAATACTTTATAGTTTTTATTTGAAAATATCTAAACTGGGCTAGGTATGATGGCACACATCTTTAATCTCAGTACTTAGGAGGCAGAGGTAGGCAGGACCTCCTTGAGTCCTAGAACAGCTAGGCTACATAATGAGAACCTGTATTTTAGAAAAAAGAGTGGGTGGGGAAGGGCAGCTAAATTTAACCATTAATTGAACCAACACACACACATTTTGTTCAGAGCCCCAGTACTCAGTTAAAAGCCAGGCAAGCACGGTAACAGTGCTTGGAGAGTCAGAAACAGGATTCCCAGGGTAAGCGACTGACTAGGCTAGCCAGAATTGGTGAGTTTAGACAGCACATTCATAACTGACAGAGAGTAAAAGCATCCAAGGACCGTCAGTGGGTGGGTATATACATAGGCAAAGGAACAAACTACTACTAAAAATTGTTTATCCTTTAAAAGTCTAATGTATGCTGCAGCATAGACAAACCTTCAGTTGTGTTAAGTAAAAGATGCTGTATCATTCCACTTACCCATCTAGAATAATCAAATACACTGAGAGAGAGTAAGATAGTGACTGCCAGAGGCTTAAAAGAAAAGACCAGGGGGTGGGGAGAGGGAGAGAAGGAAAGGGGGAGGGAAGAAGGGAGGGATCCAGGAAGCCAGGGAGCCAGACTTTGTGGCTCACAGCATCTAACCCTAACCCTGAGAAGTAGGATTTCCTTGAGCTGTCTTTCTAGGTCATAATCTCTCATTGGGAGAAGTCAGGGCAGAGACTTGTGGCAGAAACCATGGGGAATGCTATTTGCTGGCTCCTTCCCAGGCTCCTCTTTAGCTTTATTTTCTCATTTTATGTTTCTACTGTATATGGGTGTTTTACCTGCTTGTTTTTCTGTGTACCACATATATGCCTGGTACCCACAGAGGCACTGGGTTCCTGGAACTAAAGTTACAGATGGTTGTAGGCTGCCCCGTGTATGCTGGGAACTAAACTCAGGTCCAGTGTTCTTAACCAGTGAGCCATTTCTCTAGCCTATAAATTTTTTTCTTAAAAAAAAAAAAATCTGCAACAGAAAATGAATATTTTCTAGAGCTGAAGCACTCAATAAGTGGATAAAGAATCAATTTATTGAGCTATCTACCTTTCACAAGCTCTTAAACCCTACAGACTTATGACTTAGTGGCTGGAAGATGAATTTAAAATAGGTAGCTCTCTCCATAATATCTGGGTCTGTTTGTGCCAAGTGTGCAGAACTATGCACCAGGTCAACATACAAACTGCCAACACTGACAGCAAGAAAGCCACTAGTGTGGGCCCTTCCCTGACACTCACACAGCTCTCTGGACAGTGCCTGTGGGGACCTCTTGTTGACCTTATAAGCACCTGACTGTGCAGTGTGTGGGTGAGTTAAGGTGGTTCTGTTTTCTTCCTCCAGACCGTTCCTAAGCCCATTGCCCTGGAGCCCTGCTTTGGTAACAAAGCTGCAGTTCTCTCTGTATTCGTGAGGCTCCCTCGAGGACTGGGAGGCATCCCTCCTCCTGGTCAGTCAGGTGAGTAGACAGGAGACAGTGACAGGTATTGGTCTGTGGAGGACTGAGTCTTAGACTCTTCTTTTGGTATAGAACCTGGGTCTGGGCGCAGTGCTCAGTGGCGCTGCCTCTGGTACAGAACTTTGGTGAGACAATTCTATAGTCCCCAAATTGTGTTCTGATCACTGACATTCCTGTCCTGGGGTGGAAGTCCAGGACCCTCCTCACAGTGCACAGCGTCCTCAGACATTCATGCTCTGGTCCCCTTGACTATTGATCCCTGCTTTTTTTTTTTTTTTAACCCCTTGTTCTTACCTCAAATTTAGGCTTTTTCTTCCTTGATAAGCTCCTATTCATCTCCATGCCTCTGGTTTCCAGCCATGTCCTCAAAGCTTGTGTTGCCCAAGTACAGAGTTCTAGCCATGCTCCACATCTTCTTAAGGTCTACAGAGTAAATTCCAGGATAACCAGAACTACATAGGGAAACCCTGTCTCAAAAAAAAAAATCAACCAAACAACAACAACAACAAAAACAACAGCAACAACACCAAAAACTCATTATATAGCCCAGGCTGGCTTGAAACTCATAGTTATCCTCCTACCTCAGCCTGCAGAGTGCTGGGATTACGGGTGTGACCCTTCATACCCAGCTTGTTTTAAATATAAGGCATAAAGAAGTATTATGAAAACATAAAGGATATTTTGAAAATTATAATTCTACTGGGTTAATGCAGATCAATTTTCATTTCATTGAAATAATGATAGAGCCTTTGGAGGTAGGGGGAGCCTATCCTGTTTTCAAACTACATTTGTAGCCAAGGATGACTTTGAAGTTCTGATCATCCTGCCTCTTCCTCCTTCTTCTCCTCTTCCTCCTCCTCCTCCTCCTCCTCTTCCTCCTCCTCTTCTTCCTCTTCCTCCTCTCCCTCCTCTTCCTCTTCCTCCTTCTCAGTGCTGAGATGCATCACTACTCCTGGTTTATGTGGCACAGAGGCTCAAACCCAGGGCCTCATGTATGCTAGGCAGACACTCTACCAACCAACCTACCCACAGCTCCTAGATGTGTGCCTTATTACAAACATTTTTTCTTCAGCATGTTTTTTTTTTTCTAAAAAACATCTCTACAGGAAACAAGTACAAGTGGTGTTTTAGGGCAGAAATAGGAAGAAATTATTTTTACTATATACTCTTTTTAAATCATTTTTTAGATTTTATTTATTTATTTTAAAATTTATTTACTATTATTAATAAGTACACTGTAGCTGTCTTCAGACACCCCAGCAGAGGGCATCAGATCTCATTACAGATGGTTGTAAGCCACCACGAGGTTGCTGGGGTTTGAATTCAGGACCTTCAGAAGAGCAGTCAGTGCTCTTAACTGCTGAGCCATCTCTCCAGCCTCTACTGTGTACTCTTTTAAATGACTCATTTGCTTTTATTTTTATGTGCATTGGTAATCTGCCTGCATGTATGCCTCTATGAGAGTATCAGATCCCCTAGAACTTGAGTTACCATGTGGGTGCTGAGAATTGAACCCAGGTCCTCTGGAAGAACAGCCAGTGCTCATAACTACTGAGCCATCTCTGCAGCCCCTACTATATACTTTTTTATAGTTTTGAATTTTTTTCTTTTTTGGGTATTGCTAAGGATCTACTATTTATTTTTTTATAACAATCATTAGTATTTTTACAACTTACTACATATTTTGCCAGTTCTTTTATACATGTCCATCAAACATGTAAGTCATAATTTATATAAACCTTGTCTTAAAGCTGGAGGCACAGAAGGAAGATTGCTACAGAGTGAGATCTAGACTAGCCAGGGCTATCTAGTGGGACCCTGTTGCAAAGGAAAAGTTCTCACTTTAAACACAAAGGCAGTATGAATTGCAGTTTAGGACATACCTTGATTCTGAAGCTGTGCATAGGAATGCCTCACACAGTGTTCTGCTCAGGACTATACTCAGATGCAGTGGTCTGAGGGACTCAGCATTGTCTCAGCCAAAATAACCTAGAGTTTAGTAGGAAAGTATCCTTTATTTGTGTCCAGCCCTAAAGGGAAGCCTTATTTATGTGTGATGAGTCAGGACCCATTGTCTTCATCTTACTTGGCATCCCCCAGGCATGAGTTAGACTTACTTGGACAGAGTGACTCTCTGGGCACTCTGGGCAGCATCTCCTGCTTCAAAAGGGCAAAATCTTTAGAAGGCACAGAGATGGAACAGGCCTTACATAGAGATGTAACAGTTTTTCCTTCCTCACCCTTTACCTAATGCTTCTACCCTCTGGAAATCCTCATGAAGCCCTGCTCCCTTCTGTAGACCCACCCTACAGCAGGGTTATCCATGCCAATCTTCCTGTACTTTCTCTTTTTGAGGAAGCACATACACATAGTTTTAGTAGCTCGCACTAAGCCAGTAACACAGGATGAATCACATCTCACTGTGAAGTAGTGACACTTTCATTGCTACCTTCTGGAAACAGGCAGGAATAGGCACACACTCAGAGCATGGCTGCACTCTCATTCAATTGCCACCCTGAGGCAGAGCACACGGCTTTGGTGATGTGCTATGGAAGAGAGAGAAATTAATATTT
The DNA here is from genome assembly GCF_900095145.1 of Mus pahari. Lineage (NCBI taxonomy): Eukaryota > Metazoa > Chordata > Mammalia > Rodentia > Muridae > Mus > Mus pahari. Next base: position 114,151,175 of record NC_034592.1, read on the forward strand.
AGGTGTGTATAAATAAGCTGAAACCATCTTCCCAGTGGGAAGGACTCCTATGAATACCTTTATCTTTCACTAGGGAAATGTAAAAAGAACTCTGAAATTATTTTGTAAAAAAAAGTAAGCTGCTTCATGACACATGTCCCCTCTTGTTGGTTCTTCCAAGGTCTCGCTGTGGCCAGTGCCCTGGTGGACATTTCTCAGCAGATGCCAATAGTGTACAAGGAGAAGTCAGGAGCTGTAAGAAACCGGAAGCAGCAGCCCCCTGCGCAGCCTGGAACCTGCATTTGATACTGGGGCAGGAATTCGCCCTCCCAGAGGGGTGTGTGGTCCACGAAGCTGTCTACAGGGGAGGCTGCAGGCAGGAAGCAGGCATGGGGCAGAAGACTGGGAACCCTTGAAGCGTCCAACTCACGTGCATGATCATACAAGCTGTTTTCATGGCTCACCCCTCTGTGTCCAGCATCTAACCTTTTACTTCTGTGTAGGAAATAATTTAATTACAAGTCCAGGAGTGGTCTGCTCTACACATGGATGGAGGAGACCAGTGTAGACCCCGTGAGAGCTGAAAGTGATGCTGAGGTCCCTTGCGCCTCTCTTGGGAATCTCAACTACAAAAGAGATGACCTCTGTCAGCAGCTCTCCAGCATGGTCCTCTGACACTCCTCAGATGAACTCTCATCTGGAGCTTGCTGTCCTTTTACAGGATGTGCTTTTACTCTCTCCAGGAAGTAGCTTTTTTCTAGCTGAGAATTAATAATGGTCTTTCTCTTTGGAAGTCATATCAAAGCATACTTGATGGGGGCCTTGTTTTGTTTTATTTTGTTTTTTGGAGACAGGGTCTCACTGTGTAGTCCTAGCTGGCCTGGAACTTGCTTTGTATATCAGGCTGGACTGAACTCACAAAGATCCACCTGCCTCTGCCTCACAAATGCTGGGATAAAAAGCATGAACCACCAGGCCCAGCAAAGAGGGCTATTCTAAATGTCAAGGTCAATGGAGTTAGAATATATATATAAAAAATGCAATTGATAATTCTCTATAGAAACTTGATTAATTTTAATCCATCCTTTCCTTCTTTCTCTCACTCTGTCTTACACACATGCACACATGCACACACACTAAGTGCCTAGACTTTGAATAGATCTAGCAATTGGACATTAGTAAGCCTAAGTTTTTACATGATTGCATTCCTACATTCATGTAAACTTTAAGTAACTACCACTGCAGTTTGTTCTTTTTTTAAAGTCTAATTTGCAGCCAAGAAAGAGTAATTCTCATCCCAAGAAACATCTAATAGAGACTGCTAGCAATAGGGACTGGATGACCCCTGCCCCAGCCTAGTGTCACTTTAGGCCTGATGTTTGATCAACCCTCGGCTCCTTCTGCCAAGGCACCACAGAACACACTTGCTCATGCCGTGTGATTCTTGAGCAGAAAAGAGCACTGACCCCTGGGACACCTGGCTCTGGCTTCCTACAGCTGCTCGCATTGACCCGTGGGAACCTGTGGGTCATCTCCAGGCTGAGTGAACTACACACTAGAAGAGGGATGGTGCCTAGCATTGGGGCAGCATCTGCTCAGCACATGGAAAGGGACCTGGCTCCATCTCCCCTGGGCAGGAGTTGGTCCAGCCTCCTCCCAGACCCAGCTGGTGGCTGTGAGGGGGTAGGGAATGCTCATGAGGATGAAAAGCACATGGGTTGACAGGAAGGGACAAAATTAAGACGTTAGGAGGGTGAGCAGCCCTCTGCTATGTGCCCAGGACCCTGCCTGGACATTGCATTTCCCCATTTATGGTGCTCAGTATTCTGGCATTATGCAGCAGCCTCACACCTGTCCTCTCCTGCTTCATGTCCTACAGTTCTGCTATTACCTGACTAGAATACCCTCTAGGCAACAGTGCTCAAATGTATGAGTTTGGAAACGTTAACGATCCGAACAAAAGCTGTAATGATTCCCCTTTAAATGCAGTGCTGAAGAGGGAGCTTTTCTCTAAGCCCCGCACTAACCCACTCCTCCCAAGACTCTTCTGGAGTGACATCTCCAAACTGAACCATAAATCACTGATGCACAAAACACTGCTGTAAGGCTCACCTCTCAAAACACGACTCTTTGCATCACTATTAAAGAGCAGAAAGTTCTAGAAATGATCCCAGCCTCATCCCCTATACACTTAGGAGCTCCCCACATCCCTATCAAAACCCAGCACATAAGTATCTGCATGGTCTAGCCTTTCATCTCCGTAACAAGCCAGGGGACTCTTGGCCAAAAGAAAGAAAGGGAAGTTGCACTAGGGCTTGTCTGTATGTGAGGAAATTCCCCTCTGCTTTGCTCAAAGGACCAAATTTCTTTGGCCAAAGAAGTTGCTTCTATGTTAGTCCCATACCCTGAAGTAATATGTCCCATGATTCCCACCTACCTGCTTATGCCCCCCCCCAGGGAAACTGTTTATTCTTTCAAAAGAAGCAAACAGCATTCATTTCTGCTCCTGTAATGGAGAAACAGCCAGCTCACCTGCATCTCCCTTACAGCCAACAGCTCCCATCAGGCTTAGAGCAGGGGGAATGGCAGGGAAGTAGAGCTCAGCTCAGAGCCAGCTACCAAGACAAAATGGAGTTGTGACCCAGTAACTGTGTCACAAGAGACCATGTATATAAAATAGTCATGAAGACACTGACCTCTTGCACTTGTACATAACTATACTGTAGTGTCCAGAATGTTCAGACATTCAGGGTGTACATAAACAGAAAAGTATCATAATGTATTTTTATTAAACATTAACATCTGAGTTTTACCTAATCTGTTTCTGTGCCATATACTGGTATCCAAGCTCTAGGAAGTCATCCTACCAGGCCCTGATCTGTTGATAAGGCACTGTACACCATGCTGGTGTGTTCTGTAGCCTTGTGCCCCTTAGGAAACTGAACAATGATTCAGCTCTTAGAATACCTAGGAAGATAGCAAGCATGGTGACACACAGCTGTGATCCAAGACAGCTGTGATTCAGAAGACAGAGGTAGGAAGAAAATAATATAATTCAGAGATGGGGCTGGAGAGATGGCTCAGTGGTTAAAAGCACTGGCTGCTCTTGGACAGGACACTAGTTCAGTTCCCAGTACCCACATGGTGGCTCACAACCTTCTGTGGATACAGTTCCAGATAACCTCTTCTGGCCTCCTCAGGTGCCTGTGGTGGTACACCTGGTGCACAGCCAACACACAGACAAAACACCCAGTACAAAACAAAAATAAAGAATTCAAGAATAGCCTGGGCTACATAGCAAGAGCCTGTCTCATAATAAACGAATCTATGAAGAGCCAGGTAATATGTCTATTTACATGGCAGTACCCAGGAGAACTCAGGAAGCAAGAGTGTTCATCACTGTTGTAATTTCAAATGCTCCTTGTGATTTCTGGCATCTCTGTGGGGTGAGGTGTTCTGTTACTCTTCAAATTCAAAGACTGTCACCTGTGAACTTTGCAAAGGGGCTCTCTAAGCTGCACTGTTGTGGCTTTGTCTAAAATTTTAATGATGTTTCTGAGAACCATGTTCTTTTTATACTAAAAACTGGGGATGGGAGGGCTCATTTGTTGATAAATAGCACTATTTTCCCACACCTCAGCCTCCTGTCCCCATCCTGGTCTTCCCTACACAGTCTGGAGAGGGCTTGGAAAGGTCCACAGAGTGTGACAGACACGAAAGCAACCCATTGCCCCCTGGCCTGACCTGGAAGAAGACTTGTCAGCAAAAGGAAAATACCAGAATATCTGGAAGGCTTGACGTGTAAGATGGGATCTCGTTAGGGAATCGGATAAAGAAGAGCAGAGCGCCTCTGGTAGGTGACTCTGCAGCCTGCCAGCGCCTGCCCTCTTTCTACACAGTAGAGTGTGCATGGCGAGGAAGTGATTCACCTCCTTGGGGGATGGTGCTGTTTTTATGAAAACCTCTGATCCTTGGTGTCCTTTAATTGATCTGTTCAACAAGTATTTACTAAACACTTGTAAGCTAACATTAGGGCAGTGACTGAGGTGAAAACTCAGCTCTTTAGACTGCTGTCATCCTAGGATGGCTTCCTGGAAGCAGAACCAAGAAGCCAGACGGTTCTTCCTAGGGTGAGCCTTGGCTCCCTGAGGGAATCTGAAATGTTGACCCTGTCACAAGTTCCCAGCACAGCTTTGGAATGAGACATCAGCATGGCCTCTGGCAGAGCAGAGACCACACCCTGCCTGCAGGGAGCCCTCAGAGTGCGCTCCAGAGTACAGGGAGAAACTAAAGGCAATAACAGAAGCTGCTCTCAGAGCCTGACTGTGCACAAAACACTAGTGAAGCCTGCTGAACTAATTCTGCCTCTGGAAATCTTTTCTGGTTCTTTACAGTTGTTGTTTTGTTTTGATCCAAGCTTAGTTTGTTAATATGTGTAATTTAGCATCTGTTGCACTTGTGTAAATATGGAGTAAGTATTGTAAACTATTTAATTGCTGGGATTGTTGGTGTTATACATACATTTAGGACTGCAATTTTTTGGTATTTTTTGTATTGTAAAATAACAGCTAATTTAATCAGGAACAAGAGAATTAAGGGGGGTCTGCATTTTAAATGCAGATGTGAAGCACTTGTATATAAACAAAAGTAAATACTATAATACAAAGTTCCTTCTGAAATAAAAGTAGATCTGGTAAAAATGTGCGTTTCGTTCTGAATGTTCAATGCTAATTTTGTTTTATTTTATATTTACATTTTAGTCCTTACATTAGCAGTGAGGAGACAGACACAGCAGCGCATTCTCACCCTTGGCAGCTGAGTCCTCTAGAGTAGACTGCAACTCAAGACTCTTGGCTTCCACACTGAAAAGAGTTTCAGTTTATGAAGCAGTTTAGTAAGTTTAGTGAGAAGTTTAAGGACTTGTTTTAACGTTTGTGTCTACGTATGAGGGTACATATATGACACACATGCATGTGGAGTGCAAACGACACCTTAATGGAAGTGGCCTGAAGAACAAACTCGGGACTTCAGCCTTGGCAGCATAAACCTTTACCTAATGAGCCATCTCCAGTCCAGGATTTAAAAGTATTCACGTCTTACGGGGTGTGTGTGAACACATGTGCCACAGCACACAGTGGAGGTCAGCACAACTCTTGGGAGTCAGTTCTCTCTTACCTTGTAAGACCTAGAATTCCACATTGCCCAGGCTCTGAAAATTAGGTTGGATCCACACTGGGCCATGGCTGATGAAATGTTGGAAAAGTGATAACACCAAACTTTTGTACAGAAAATATTTTCATCTGGGGCCTTCCCTGGAGTTCACAGGTTAAAATGTTGGAAGGAATATGGTCCCTGAGCCACCACTTACACAAAAACTACCTGATCAAGAAAATCTATTCTGGGTTTCTGTTGCTAAAATTCCTTCCCAGAGAGAAATATAAGCAATATCTGTACCTTCAAGGGTCCCAGCAAGAAACCAAGGCACGATTCCACCAAAGTTCACTAGAAAACCAATGAGTTTATTGGACTTCCATGCAAAACGTACATGAGGGGTTACTTAAGAGAAGTGTGGATACTCCTCCCCCTAACAATCCACACCCTGAAAAAGCCTTACCCAGCAGGGATGAGGGCTTCCCCAGACCCACAGAGATGGTGCTCCCATTCCAGTTTTCCCTGACACGCACAGATAGAAATATAGATTATATATATAATATAATATACACATAGATTATATAATATATATAATACACAGTTACATATAATACAGATTATATATGATATATATAACACACAATATATATTACATAATACACACAGATTATATATAACATACAAACAACTTAGCTATTAAAAACAATGAATTCATGAAATTCTTAGGCAAATGGATGGAACTAGAAAATATCATCCTGAGTGAGGTAACCCAGTCACAAAAGAACACACATGGTATGCACTCACTGATAAGCGGGTATTAGCCCAGAAGCTTGGAATACCCAAGATACAATTCACAGACCACATGAAGCTATCTATCTCTGTTGCGCCCTCTCTCAACCAGCAAGGAAGACAACCACCAGTTCTTCTAACAGCACTTTATTCAGCAAGCTTCTTCATCGCCCCAGAACCCCTGGGATACAAGCCCTTTTATACTCTCATCTCCACTCCAATTGCAGCAGGCCACGTCACCTCACCAGGCACACGGCCTCAGCCAACCAGAAGAGCGGGAACATATCACCACCAAATATGGACCTGTTTACCACAAACTTCATAGCCGACAGGCACCATCTTTAAGGTGCAGCTTCAGGGGAGAGGCCATAGCCTCCTACATATCTTTATCTTCCTTTCTGTCCTGTCTAGTGATAGGGGGTAAAACCAGGGTGATAAAGGGTTGGGGAACCCACAAAGTAGCAAAGACTGGCTACAAGTGGCACCCAACTTGGAACTCAAAAATGCCATAGAGGAAGCAGCAGGGGATGGATTGAGGATGTTGTTGTTGGGATATTCTCACTTTGCTCCCAGAGGGGATTTTCTGAGGTTTTCTTGTTTTGCTTTGCTTTGCTTTGCTTTTTCTTCTATATATTCTGTTTTTTAAATAGGTTGAAATAATAGTTGAGCAGCTGGAAAATTCTGATGTGGAAATGGAGCAGCCTGAGAAACAAACAAACAAACAATGTATGAAATGGGAAAACAAAAGTGATCACTCTGCTCTCTTTTCTTAAAGGTTTGCAGAGTTGGTGGTGCACCTGGAGAGTTTATGGATGAAAATGAAAGCTCTTTGGAGGCAAGAAGCATGGAAAAAGAGAACAAAAGGCTCAGTCCCAGTGACTGAATAAGAAGAGAGCAGGAATTTCCCAAAGAAACTGCATGGGAGGGCCACTGGGTCAGAAAAAAACTGAAAAATACCAAAGAACAATCGGCTGAAATAGCCTATCTCAAGAGAAAGGGTTCATTTCAAACCAGCATTCTGACAGAGTGGAAGGAGGGGTGACTCAGGGTTATGAGATCACCATCAGTTTTTTCCAGTTTTCCCATACAGCATATGCCTGCTAATGGTGTGGTACAAGATTAAGTCGAAATAGGATGGTGTACTATAGAAATGATAGATCTAAGGTGTTTTTCAAAGGCCATGATTTCATATGGGATGCACTCTCCTTATGTGGAACAAATTCTAAATAACTGGGCTACACAAACTAGAACCCCTTCCCAAGATTGGAAGGGATTGGTAACTAGAGACTGTTAGCTGTTGCAATGGTTAGCATCCTGGAGGAAAGAAACTGTGAACATTGAACAGTGAAACAGAGCAAGGGAAATTAATATAGTAAAAGACCAGCTGCTAGGTGAAGGGCAGTACTCTAATGTACAAGAACAGACTCAGTGTCATGAAACTACTCTATAGAACAATGTTGCCTCAGTGGCTATAACACCTTGGGACAAAGGAGGAGCCAGGAAAAAGTCCAGTTCATTTACAAAGATTATACAAGGCTCTGGAGAAGCCTTCACTGATTTTTTTTATAAAGGTTAGTCTCAGCTGTGAACAAAGCCATATCAGAACCTGACACAAGGCAGGTGTTGATAGAGACCTTGGTGTACGACAATGCAAATACCAAATATAAAAATGTCATCAGACCTTTAAAGGCACAAGCAATGCCTATGGATGAGTGGATAAGGGATAAGACCGATATTCTAATATGTACCGTGCTAATATCATTGATCAAGCTATATAGTGAGATGTCTCTGATGTCAAAATGCCCTGTGCTTCAGTTGCAGCAAATACAGTCATTTGCAAGGAGTCATTGTGGCCAAGACTAAAGGTCTCAGATCTCAAAATGCCTGGTGCTTTGTGGGAAATAGGATCATTTGCAACAAAATTGTGAACAAGACATCTTTAAGGGCAATGGGTTTTCTTAATATAAGCCAGAAAGAAGACCTAGGCTTCCAGGGGCTTCCATGTGCAGGCGATGTGGCCAGGGTTGCCACTGGACCAATGAGTGTAGGTCGAAGAGAGATATTCAAGGTAACTTATTACCATCATGAAATGGCCTCGGGAGCCTAGTTTAAGGCCCTGCAGCAAAAAGTATGAGCCATTTCAACCAGATAGTGGCATGGAGACTCAAAACCTTCACTGGGCACTGGTGATTTAATGCACGCTATTGCAGACAGCATGGCTCTAGACTTGGCCACAGATAAACATCTTGCTCTATCCCCCAAACTTCAATGTTATAACATAGCTACTGGAGTTTATGGTCTTTTGCCCTCAGGGACAGTAAGGATGATCTTGGGAAGGAGTGGATTGACTTCCTAAGAATTCATTGTGCATCCAGGAAGTATAGATGAATATTTCAAAGGAGAAATTAAAATTGTGGCATATGTAAAGGTAGAGATGCAACTTAACACAGGCAATAGGGTTGCTCAGCTGCTGCTGTTTCCCTACATCAAAGGCAAAGCAACTGCAGCAGAAAGAGGAGAGGCCTGAAAACCTTGGCCACTGACCCAAAAGTTGCTTATTTCATTGAAAATGTCTGTTTATAATTTCCCACTACACAGCACAACAGAAGGGGGCTTAAAACAGAATGGGAGAAATGTCACAATTCTGCAGTTTTGGTTTCCTTTTTAAAAAAAAAAACAGAAATATTGTAAGAATGTGTTCTGCTTTGGACCGTTCCCAGCAGCTGACTATGATTTGCCTCATGCTCTAGCAGAAGTATGATTTTTGCCAGCTGCAGATAGTTTCTGGGATTGTGTGACATTTGGAATTTTGGGAACTTTTCTGAAGGTATACAGATGCTAGGGCCCTGATGGGGAGAGTTGGTGGTTGGTGGTCAGAGGGGTTGGTTGTGGTCATTCAGGGGGGTTGGTTGTGGTCATTCAGAGGGGTTGGTTGTGGTCATTCAGGGGGGTTGGTTGTGGTCATTCAGGGGGGTTGGTTGTGGTCATTCAGGGGGGTTGGTTGTGGTCATTCAGAGGGGTTGGTTGTGGTCATTCAGAGGGGTTGGTTGTGGTCATTCTGGGGGGTTGGTTGTGGTTAGTAGTCTTGCTCAAAGAACCAGAAAGACATTAGATTCAGATGTATCTTTCTTCCTTCCCCACCACTCTCTCTCCTCCCCCCGCCCCTACCTCTACCCTTCTTTCTCTATCTAGTGACAAGGATGAAACCAGAGGGATAAAGGGTGGGAAAAAGACGAGCCCACAGAGTAATCCAGACTGGCTACAAGTTCATGTCAAGAATCCTAGGACTTTGTTTTTTAAAGGCTTTTTATTTTGTAACATGAATTTTAAATGTACATACATGTTAAATGTATGTATGTACACCATATGCATGCATACAGAATCCAGAAGAAAGGACCCTGGCATGGGACTTAGAGTTGTGAGGCAGCATGAGGATGCTGGGAACTGAACCCAGTTTCTCCACAAGAGGAGTAGGTGCTCTTCACTGTTGAACCTTTCCTCTAGCTCCAATCCTAGCATTTTGGAGGCTGATGTGGGAAGATTATCCCAAGTGTGAGGTCATTATGGCTACATAATAAGTTTAAGACCAATCTCAGCTCCAGAGTAGGACCTTGTCTCAAAAACACAGTGGTGAAAAGATGGGTCAGCAATGAAGAGCACATACTGTTCTTCCAGGGGACCCAAGCCTGGTTCCAAACACCCTTATTGGGCAGCTCGCAACTGCCTGTAACTCCACCAACAGAGGTTCCTAAGCCACCTTCTGGCTCAGCTTCATGGAGGGAACAGGTATGTGGGTATCTGAGATGAGTGTGACGAATGAGCAGCAAATGAGTCTCGCTGTGGCTAGCACCAAGTAAGCAGGAGAATAGCTGAAGGTGGCCTTTCCTGGTGGCTAAGTTGGTCTGAGCAGCTGAGCCAGTTTCTTCCTGGCTGCTTGGCTGGTCTCTGAGTCTTTTCCTAGGAGCCCAGCTTGTCCAGGGGTTGTCTTTGCAACTGGCCTTGCCTGACAGTGATTCTCAGCCGTCTTAACTGCTTATACACAGTCTTAGGAAAGAAGGCCTAGTGAATCTGACCAGTTTCGGGAACTTCCTGAAGCTATTCTGAATTTACTTTACAAGCTTCCCTGCAGGATGGAGGATCTAGGCTCTTTATAAACATTCTGTCCTAAAACAGCCTGTTGTTCCTCTTCTCTTTTACACCCTGTGTCTTGAGAAGTTTGCCTCCAGGATGGAAGATGTTCAATTCAGGGGACACTGTTGCACAAGCTCCGAGCACCCACCTGTGAGCTCAGTGCTCTCCTTAGCTCTAGCTCTGCCCTATGACTTTTTTTATTTTGTCATCATAATCTTTCCTTATATCCTTCCTTATTCTGGGAATTCATCTGGTTCATTATTCTGGCATTTTGAGAAAAGCTCTCACTATACAAATCAGTCTGCCTCAAACTCATCTTTTTGCCTTAACCTCCTCAGTATCAAGATCATGAGTGGATCTTAACACTTGACTCATATAAATGTGAGGAAATGTGGACCAATAAGAGAGCCCGGGAAAGCCTAGGAGAATCTGTAGCCCCATGGCTGTTGTGTCGGAACCACCCTGGAAACTGTCTTAGCTTCCAGAGTTTTGTCAACAGAATTTGGTTCCTAATTTCTCCACTTATAAAAACAAGTGAGAGAAACAGGAACCTATTCAGATCTGGCAGTCTGAGCAATCAGTGGGTTAACATCTAGAGATCTGTTCTGTATCTCCTCGCCAGCTGGCAGAGCATGTGTAAGGAGGGAGGGAACAAGGGCAGTCAATCACTCTGGGACTCGGGCCTGCCCCTTGGGTCAGGTGTTGCTGAGAGATGTGATGTCTGCTTCTCTTCCTCTCGTTACCATCCCTCATCCTCTCCTCTCCTTCTGTCCCCTACTTATCAATTTCATTGGCCACTGTCCAGATTTCCTGCAAAAGAGATTTGGCTTAATGAGCTTGACTATGCCTGACTCCTTTAGGGAGGGTGGGGAAAGGGCAATGAGGGCAGTAAGTGGTTTCTACAACCACTTTGCACCCGGCTGCTGGGCCCCAAGCCGGAGGAACGTACATGAGCCGTGACGTTTCCACTGATGGATCCACAGATGCTTCTAGCACCTGCCTTTCTGACTCAGCCTCACCGTGCCGCCTGCCAGCTGTGAAACCAGTGCCAACAACAGGTAACTGAGACCCAGGCGCAGGGCCAGGACAGCTGTCTGACACTTCCTGACAGGATGTGGAGGCTGACTGTTGTGATGAAGAGGAGATGGGGAGGACAGAGATGGGCTCAGCTTTAAGGCACCGTGCCACAGAGCACCAGACAGAAGCCAGGGCCTTCTTAGGTAGAAGTAACAGAAACCAAACAGGCAATTCTCCTAGTTTCCTGGGGCTGTTGTTGCATTTGCCAGTCTTGGTAGTTTTAAAAAACAAAAACTTTGTTCTCAGCACTGTGGCAGAGCTTTCCCCCGCTGGAGGCTCTGGGGATCCAGGCTCTCCTCCACGTTACACCGGCTTCAGACATATATATCCCCCGCCTGTGGCCGCCTCACTCCAAGCTCTGCCTGTCCTAACTACCTCTCTCTGCACGGGTTTTATAAAGGAAACATGAGACTGTGTTTAGGGTCTGCTTGGGTGACCTCCTCAGGGTCTATAACATAATCAGACCTCTATGGTATGAAGTGACGCTTCGGTCCCCGTGTGTGATACACTTGCCGGCGCCTGGTCTTAGGACAGTGACCACCACCAACTGTGGAACTTGACTATTTCCACTTCATCTTCCTACTAGCTTTAGAAGGCTTATACCCACACTTTCTATCCAGAACTGTATTTTTATTTAGAATTATTCCCACTTTTAAAAAATGTCTCTGTGGTTAAAAGCATTGTAGAGGTCTTAGGTTCAATCCCCAGGACCCACATCAAATGGCTCAGTGTCCTGGAACTCTACTTCCAATACCCTCTTCTGGTCTCCATAGGCACTGCATAGATATGGTATATATATGTATACTCAGGCACACACATAAATTTTAATGTCTACCTTTTATGCTAAATATCAAAGTCAAATGAGCAGTGGAGTTGAGCACACTCACATAAGGAATCATCACACACTTCATCCTGTGTTGGCTGGAGTTTGTGGCACTTTGTGGCTGTAGTAAGCAGGGCAGGGTGATGCTTTCATTACTCCCTGGCCCCAGCACACCCCACCTCTCCCCACCCACACATCCATGCAGGTGGGGAAGGGAATTCTCTTTGTGAAATGGGAAGTTTGGACCCAGCTTCACTCTCACTCTGCCCAATACCTCCTCTGAGAAACCTTCCTATCCCAGGTGACCTGCTGGCTGTGACTCTCCTCAGCTAAAGGCCCGTGACCCACACTGGGCCACTAACATATCGTCCACAAATGCTGAAAAGGAAGCGTGCCTTTCTCTTAGCAATCTCTGTGAAGATGCTGAGAGAGTATGAATCATGGTGGCATCCTAGCCTATCCTTAAGTGGGGCCTTTTTTAGCTACTGAGCAGCTGTGTGAGGACTAGCGATCACAAGGTCCTTTGAACCCTGGAGACAGATGTGCCTGAGCCCAGTTTCCTTGGGCATTTCTTTTTTATTATTATTATTTTTTGTGCAGTCCTGGAACTCACTTTGTAGAACAGGCTGGCCTCGAACTCAGAAATCCACCTGTCTCTGCCTCTCAAGTGCCGGGATTAAAGGTGTGCACCACCACCGCCCGGCCCCTTGGGCATTTCATCAACCCAGTTCAACCTGTCTTTTAGTTAGGTGAGACCTGACAAAAGCTCAGAGCTTGCTGATAATGCCAGCAACCACCACCATCTTTTGTTTGTTTGTTTGTTTGTTTGTTTGTTTTGAGACAGGGTTTCTCTGTATAGCCTTGGCTGTCTTGGAACTCACTTTGTAGACCAGGCTGGCCTCGAACTCAGAAATCCACCTGCCTCTGCCTCCCTAGTGCTGGAATTAAAGGCGTGTGCCCGGCCCAGAAACCACCATCTTTTGAGTCTGCAAAGGAATCGCAACACATGCATTCAGTTTCAGTTGCTGGCTGCTGCTCCAGAGGTGGCTATAATCATTCTCAGGTACTCAGACTCGAGAGCAGTTCTGGGGGTATCCAAGGTCACACAGGTCTCCACATTTCCAGGTCAAATGACAGAAAACCAGGTTGGTCTCAGTGCACACAGGTTTATTGAGCCACTGCAGGTGCTGGGAAAACCATGGCAGGGAGAGCCTGGGAAGCCAGTGGGATGCTGAGCAGGAGGGACCTGAGTCTCTCCTTAATGTCTACACACTGTGTCACAGGTGACAAGCTACGTCAGTGCTGGTTCTGGGGCATGGGTAAGAGTAATGGTGAGTAATGGCTAACTGGGAGGGTATTTAGGCAGTCTTGTCTGTCAGCCTGTTCATATGATCTCCTTAGTGCCTTGTCTTCTTGGAAAAGGACAGTTCCAAATTCTAGGAGTGGGGGCTAGTCTCTGTACTGCTCTATAAGCCCAGGGGGCCCAATGAGGCCTCATCTATGGGTGCTCATCTCTAGGATAGGGAATAAAACAGACAAGATGCCTACTGACAGGGGAACACAGGCTTTTCAGTCAGACCCTAGCCTCCAGCCCCCAATCCAGAGGACAGCCACACAGGGTCCAGGCCTACAAAGGACAGCAGACCTGAGGGCAAGGGAGTTTCGGTTCAGTGAGCAGTCATGGGGAGACATGGCAGTCAGCTGTGTCGTCCACGGTTCATGTTCCTAATCAGAGCAGGGCCTGGAGAGCCAGGGCAGTGAGTGCATACAGCCAGGACACCTTGGGAGTGAGGACAAAACAGGAACCAGCTCTTCTCAGGCCACTCATGCCCTACCTGGGAAGGGTAAGTGAGCACAGACGGGAAGGATGCAGAAACTGTCAACTCCCCGTCCTCTCCCCATACCTACCCGCAGGAAACAGCACCCAGCAGTCTGGTCCTGCAGAACTGATGGCTGCAAGCTGTCAAAGGCTTGTATGGCACCATCTGCGGAGTGGAGAGTTCCAGAGAAGGCTTGGCCAGGAAACCCTAGAAACAGCCCCACTCCCTTGGGACAAAATAAGACACCCCTGGAACCTGCAAGGCACGGCCTAAGATGGAAGGTCACTGTGCTAAGAATGACCCACAAACTGTTAGTGAGGTTGACAAGCCCCCCCCCCCCCTTTAAGAGGTGAACACAATCGGGATTAATAAGAGTTTAACTCTCAGCTACTAAGTGGCAGAGACAGGCTTCAAACAGGTCCCCAGAAATCTGGAACTGAGCCATTCCACCCAGAGGCAAGGAACAGCAGCGGTAAGTTGGGAGCACCTGGAAGAAAGGGCCTCCCCGATTAGTGTCAAAGGGAGTCTTGGCCAACTCCAGGCCATTGGACACGGTTTAACTCTGACTTCCACCCATGCACCATGGCATGTGCACAGCGTAAATAAGACCCACGGGCCAGGCGGCTTGGACTGGGTCACAGACATCCGTGGTTCCCGGGACCTCCAGGCCCCCTCACCCAAGCAGGGGTTCCTTGTAAAGAGCTTGCGGAAGGCTTCGCACTCTTCGCGCCGGTTTCCGCTGGCCTCACAGCCGCACCAGGGCGCGACGCGCGCGCTCACGTTGTCCAGGTAGTTGGGGGTGACCACGGTGCCTGCGGGGGATCCCCAGGGCGTGTGACGGGCGCCCCGAGTCCGCCTCCGCCGCCCCGTCCGGCCCGCCCGAGGCCGCTCAGCCTACCTACGAGGCCTGCGTAGGCGCGCAGACAACGCGGGGCCCCCTCCTCCGGGCAGCCGGCGCGGGAGCCGGGCGCGGGAGCGCACGAGGCCTGGAAGGCAAGGAGACGGGGCCTGCGCGCGCCCAGCCGCGGGTGAGCGGCCCAGCCCGCCCCGCACGCACGCACCGGCACAGGCGGCTGCGCTCGCAGCGCTCCAGGGGCTCCAGGCAAGAGGGCGGCGCCGACCCCGGGCCGGAGAACGCGCAGGCGGGCGCGAAAGTCTGGCGCCGGCGCTCGGCGCACGCGGGGCCTTCACAGCCGCAGAAGAGCAGCGCATGCGTGAGCGCCGGAGGCCCGCGCGCGAAGAAGCGGCGCAGGGCTCGGCGGCAGCGGGAACGCACGCAGCCCCCGGGTCCCGGCCAGCCCCCGGGCGCTGCCCGGCCCAGGCATCGTGCCACGTACTCAGAGCGCAGCTGCTGGCACCGCTCGTCTGCTGTGCACGCCTCGGCCGCGTCCACACAGCGATTCCCGTCGGTAAAGCTCGCAGACCCTGGTGAAGGGCGGGCAGGCTGCAGTCCTCCGTGCTTAGTTCTCCACATTCCACACCCCTGAATTTGGGGAGAGGGGTGCCCAAACCCAAGGGGACAGAGTGTGGCCCATAGGCGTGACCCATTGATCTTGAAGAAGGGGCATGAACAGGCACCAGGGATATCTACCCAGGACGTGAATGGATGCAGTACTCAGAGATTGGGCCTGACCTTTCCCCCAGAAGCTGAGGTTCAGCCTCCACCACCATGCATCCACAGTGGGGCTACTGGGCCCCGTCTATCCTCCCCAGCTCCGCCTGACAGGACACCGAGGCTTAATGGACACATTGAACATAGCACTCCTCATTCTTCTCTTGACACGCTGATGGTCCCTTCTCTGACACGTGGAAACCCCTGTGAGTAAATCTACAGGTTTCTGGCCCTCCTCCCGTTCTGACCTGTGCCTCCTGACTCCTGCCCACATGCTGCTTCATTGATCTGAGTCTAACTCAGCTTGCCACATCGGGACTCTGGCTCTGGACCACAGAAGGGGTACTGTGTATTGAACAGCACAATCAGGCCCTGGATTCAGATGTGGATTCAGACAGACCCCTGATGGCAGACCATCCTGAGACAGACCTGGCCGTTTATCAGTAGTCTCCGTGAACACTTATATAAGTCACAGGTGACAACCCATTCGGGGGAAAGAGAATGCCTGACTCTTCTGTTGGAGTAGCATCGGTAGACGTGACAGCTGTGTCCGAACTTGCCAGTGGACATACGTAAATCCAGCCAAGTCACCAAATTCAGGTTTATGGCACTTCCTTTTCCCACCTTCTTACCTCTCTGGCATCCCAGACTCAGTAAAATCACCTGGTCTGGACTCTCATCCATCAAATGTGCTCTTCTTAACATGGTGTGTCTCTGCTCTAAGAGCCACCATGAATCAGTAGGGGACTCCCAAGAACAGGAGCTCTGAGGACCACATTTGGGCAGGGGGAGGAAAGAAAAAAGAAAGACACCCCACCCCGGCACAGGTATCAAGGCTAGATTTGGCTCAGCTGTATGGAAAGATGGGGTACAAGGCATTGCACAGCCGGGGCATATTATGACAGGTCCTCAGCCACAAAGCACAAGCCATTTTTGAGCATCCCTTCAGCGACCCAGCCTTTTCTTTAGTCACTCTTACAATCCTACCTTGTCCCTGGTGGTTAGGACCAGAGAGGGCAGGGGGCAGGGGCCAGGGGCCAGGGCCAGGGCCAAGGAGGAGACAGGCTCTCACCCAGCAGCAGCAGCAACAGCAGCAGTGCAGACTCCATGCAGAGGGCCATGACGATTGGCAGAGGCCCAGTAGAACAGATGTCTCTTCCTAGGACCAGCTAAGCCTGGAGGGCAATGGGCACCTGCTGACAGGTGCACTCCCAGCTTTAGAGAGGAAATAACATCCTACTCTCTTCACTCTGTCCCCACCCCCCGGACAGCACCTTCAGGTGGATCCAGAATCACTAAGCCAGGGCCTGATGTTACCTGGATAGATCCAGAGTACTGGGCTGCCTGCTGTGCACATGCTCCTAGTCGGGACAGTTAGTTCCTCCTGGGGGCAGGGGTGTGGGAGCTTCATGAGATTCAAAAATTAAGCAAGAATTAAACCTCTCAAATCCAGAAAAGCTGAAATGTGTGAGATTCACAAGGCCTCTCCTCGGGGTTATAGACAACTGCTGAAAGAAGACACCCCAGCAGGGCAGGCTCCCTGCCAGCCCTGCAGAGAGCTCTAGGGTCACCACCCATGTTTGAGTGGGTGTTTTTTAACAATTATGCCCCTGTAAGTAATCCCAATAAACTCAAATAAATAATGAGTAAAAATAATAACAAATCCCCCCCCCCAAATAAGTATTTGCCACATTGGACTTTGGTGGACTTGTTCCTCTGGCCCGTTGTCAGTTGCCTAAGATGAAAATGCATGTGTAGCTGGGCGTGGTGGCACACACCTTTAATCCCAGCACTCGGGAGGCAGAGGCAGGCGGATTTCTGAGTTCGAGGTCAGCCTGGTCTACAGAGTAGGTTCCAGGACAGCCAGGGCTACACAGAGAAACCCTGTCTCGAAACCCCCCCCCCCAAAAAAGAAAGGCATGTGTGTTGTGTCTCCTCAGGAAGTGTCTGACAAGGCATGCACTCACCATACACACACACACACACACACACACAAAATCAATCAATAAAATGAAAGAAATTCAGATTCAGAATCCCCACTAAATTTGTCATGCCTCTTCCCAAATGAGGCAGTCTCTCTATTTTTTAATCTATATTCTTCCATTAAACATTAATAATCTGATGTGGGGAGGACGAGTGTGTGGGTGCCCAACAACCATCAGGAGCTCTGTTTCCGCTGGGATGGCCAGCAAGCCCCAGGGATCTGTCTTCACCCCCCAGTGGGGTTGCTACACTCAGCTTTTAATGGTATTGCTGGGGATTGAACTCGGATTCTCATGCTTCTGTGGGACATCACCAATAACATCATCTCCCCAGGCCCTCTGCACCAGGAATCTTAGTGTTAACCAGGGTCATTCTGTGGGAAAGGTAAAGAATTGACTGTCCAGAAAAACAGACCAAAACTTGAAGAGGCCATCGGGAACCATTTTACAGAGCACGAGTTGACATCTAACTCCAGGACAGGAAGGATAACCAAGAGTTGGGAGTCTGCCTGGGGGCTCAGAGTGAGGCTTTTTTTTTTTTTTCGAGACAGGGTTTCTCTGTGTAGCCCTGGCTGTCCTGGAACTCACTTTGTAGACCAGGCTGGCCTCAAATTTAGAAATCCACCTGTCTCTGCCTCCCGAGTGCTGGGATTAGAGTGAGGCATTTTTGACTCCTGAGTCCCATTTCCCTTTCCTGAGTCCCAACTTTCCCTGTGTGTTTTAACTCTCCTTCACCTTATCCCCATTCTTCATAAGAATTCTCACTAGTTATTTCTTGGACTATTTCTACTGAGTTAGTCATACATTTTCTTCTTGTCAGATTAAAACACAGCATTGTAAAAAAGATTTTGTTTTATGTGTCTGCATGTATGCTACCCAAGGCCAGAAGAGGGCACCAGATCTCATAAAGCTGGTTGCTGGAAACCTAACTCTGTTCCTCTGGAAGAGCTCAGCAGGTGTGGAGGGGCAGGGCAGGGCAGGGCAGGGCAGGGCACACCTTGGCTGGGAAGTCCAGAGTGGGCTTGTTAGGGAATGGTTTTGTGCACTGTGTGTAGATGCTGACTTCTTTGCCCAGACATCTGGTTGCAGTCTGGAAGATGGCATCTCCGGATCTCAATGTTGTGTAAACATTGTTTTCCATCACCTCTGATTGGTTAATAAAAGAACTAGTCAGCCAATGAGCTGAGCAGAAGAGATAGGGAGGGACTTTCAATCCCAGTCATGGAGTCCCAAAGGAGACCAGAGAGTAGATAAGGACCAGAAACAGAAGAAAGTATGGAGAAACCACGTAGCAAGACCAGGAAGATTTGCCATGAGAACATACACAGAGCAGAGTGAACCAGGACAAGGACAGATGGCAAGTAACAGGGCATTTGGCTGGGCAGTAGGTAGTCTAGTCGGGTTGGGATAGATAAGAATCTGCAGATATTAGAGCGTGTAGCTTGTTAATAAAATTGCCAGGTCTCTGTGTCTTTATGGCTAGAGTGGGCATAGAAACACTCTGCAGTTATTTGGGAGCAAAAGAGACATAGAGCACGCCCCCCCCCCCATTCCTATTACAGGGGCTGAATCCATGCATTGGCCTGGGACCAGACTTGGAGACTGGCAGGTCACATGACCAAGGAGGGCTACGTGTCAGATAAGGAGTCAGCTAGCGGTAGCACGGTGTCAGGGCAGACCAGGACATGCTGGAGCCCTGCCAGGAAGGGAAGGCCTGGGCATGGAAGAAAATGTTCCCCACGTGTTTCATCCTATGGAATGTGGCCTTTTGATTTTATAGAGGGTTTATTTATACAGCATTGAGACTAAGGATGATTTTCCTTCAAACATTGAGGAGCAACAGTGTCATGATTATGAGCCCAGGACAGGGTGACAATGTTCTACAAGAACTTGTTCAGCAGCTGGAACAACTGCCCCAGACATGCAGCAGTGCACTGTGGGGCTTTCACTGTCTGCAGGAGGGCCAGAAGGGACTAGCAGTACGTGTTCACAGCTTCTCTGGCTATGCCCTGTTTCCCAGAATGCCCACACACAGTCAACACAAGAAAGAGCCTGGCTGAGTTCCAACAAAAATCTATTTCTGAACACTAAAGTTTATGCTAATTTTTACATTCATGGCTTTCTTTTAAAAAAAAAAACATTTAAAATACAAATACAGGGACTGGAGAGATGGCTCAGTGGTTAAGAGCACCAACTGCTCTTCCAGAGGTCCCGAGTTCAATTCTCAGCAACCACATGGTGGCTCACAACCATCTGTAATGGGGTGTGATGCCCTCTTCTGGTGTGTCTGAAGACAGCTACAGTATTCTCATATACATAAAACACACACACACACACACACACACACACACACACACACACACATACTTCTTAAAGAACAGGCCTAGATAAGGCGATTAGTGGCCTGTCCTTGGCCTATTCTCCACAGTTGGGCTCTCCCTGTGCAGAGGCTGTTAGTAACCTGGACTTGGCTTACTCACCAGTATTTTCCCATGCAGGTCTTTAGCTGTTGTGTGTATAATAGAATTTTATGAAACCATCTCCTTCATTCAAGGAGCCTGAACTTCTGCTGAACCTCACAGGCAAGTCAATATGCCATGAAATTACTTAGGACTTAACCTGTTATCCTCCTGTGTGCTCAGCCTGTTTATTTAATCTCCCTTTAAGAGAACTACAAGAAAATCTGAATAAAGAAGACTCAATGTCTCTGTGGTATGATTAAGGGCCAGGTTTTTATTGTAGATATGAGGAAGGGCACATAGAGGAACCTGGAAGAGTCCAGAGCAGAGAGAGACAAGGAGACGGAACATGGCTAGCAGACTGGACATGACAAGGCTGTCTGTGACACAGAAGTGCTAAGGTCAGAGAACAGAGAGACAGATGGAGAAGCAGGAGCAGAGGAAAACATAGTGAGAATAGCAGGGCTTTACTGTTTCTTACTACGTAAACCAAGCATGGAGGTATACACCTGTTCTGGTGGCTTGGTTGTCATGTCTCCCATATTCGTGGGCATTTGAATATTAGATCACCAGTTGGTGACCCTGTTTGGGAAGGTTTAAGAGGTGTGACTTTGCTGGAGGGTATTTCCTGGGGCAGGAGCTAAGGTTTCAAAGCCTCCCACAATCTCCAGTTTGCTCTCTCTGTTTCCAGTTTGTGGTCTGAGTCTGAGCCCTCAGGTTCTAGCTCTGCTACCGTGCCTGATGCTAAAAGGGGAATGTCCCAGGAATCTATCTCATGCTGAGAGAAGGAAAAGGTGCCAGCCAGTTTGTCAGAAAGAGATCCCCGTGCAGTTCTAACATCATTCAGGCTGAGACTCACAGGGTGAGACTGAAGCCTAGATAAGCGTGGGTGAACGGATCTCTGTGGGTTTGAGGCCAGCCTGGTCTACACAGTGAATTTCAGGGACAGCCAAGGCTCCAGAGAAACCCTGTCTCAAACAAAACAAGCAAACAAAAATCCAAGTGCACTTTGCACCCAGTGTGCTTGGTCTTCAGCATGCACACTCATGATGAAGACCGTAGCTTTGTCTTCCTGGGAGCTTTTGCTTTGCTTGGGTGTTCCTTTGTGTGATACTGAGAATATTTCTAACAGGTAGGGACCAAACCCAGGACTTGGTCTATGCCACACAAGCACTTTACCAGTTTCAGCTCATGCTTCAACTTTGCTGTTTTAGATTTATTTTACTTTTAATCGTGGGTGCCACATGTGTGTGGGTGCCTGTGGAGGCCAGATGTAGCAGATCTGCAGCTGGAGTTACAAGTGATGGTGTGGCACCTGATATGTTTGCTGGGCATTGAACACTGGTCCTCTGGAAGAGTAAGATATTCTCTTAATAACCGAGCCATCTCTTCATTTCCCCATGCTACAACATCTTTAACCCATTTGAGCCAGGAGCCAGCCCCTGCAGTTCTTTCTGCTTGGCTCCTCTTGAGGAAACAGGGGGGGAAGAGTGTCAGCCGGGGTAAGACTTGATCTTATGAGATATTTAGGGTTGCTGTTTAATAATAAAATGTTTACCTATCTTAAGTTTAAGTCACTTTGATACTGTAGCTGACCTGCCTGAGTTCCTTAGCGGGGGTCAGAAACTGCAGTCTCATCCTGCACCTCATCCTAAAACAGCAGGGGATTTAGTTAAGTAGCCTTTGTTCTATCTCTTCCAGAACTGTGCAGATCTTGACAAATGATTTCAGCCTGTTTCTATGTTCTCTCTAAACACTGTCCTAGGAAAGTTCTCTAAGAAAATGGATCTAAGAAAAGGATTAATGGATTAATGGCTAGAGCCTTTTCTCTCTTGTCCAGATGCCTCTGACTGGCAGGCCAGGGGGAAGTTTGAAGCAATAAACCTCTATTGAACCAGGAGAAGAGAGTAGTGCTCACAGAAGGAAAAACTTTTACACAAGCAAATATGGATGAACTCACATGAATTCATATAGAGATTCATACATATACCCTCACAAGTCCCCATTCGAACCAGTTGAGCCCAGCTTACATGCTATCTCATAATTACACACTTACATATTTACACACACACACACACACACACACACACACACATACAAACACCCACACGTACATGTGTATATGGAGCAAAAGCCCAAGCGCCAGTGCAGGAAGAACTCACTCATTCTGGCTGAAAAATATGGTTGCTGGGATTTGAACTCGGGACCTTTGGAAGAACAGTCAGGTGCTCTTACCCGCTGAGCCATCTCACCAGCCCGCTTCAACACTTTTATTGCTAAATGAATTAAACCCAGATCTGTAAGAAGAAAAGGCTCTATTCTCCTTAGTAAGACTACGCCTGCCTTGGTATCAGGAAAAGACCTGTTCTGCCCCATGGTCAGGAGATTGCTCTCTCTCTCTCTGCAGCTTCTTTTTTCCCTTTCCCTCTGCATCCTACATATCTCTCTCTTAATTTTTACGTTGTCTTATAGTTTCTAAATTATTCCACTCTGCATTCTCCTAATCCTGCTCTGATGTAACAATGGCTATGTGCTTGCTCCCGAAGCCTTCTCTCCAAGGTTACATCTCCAACGTAATCTTTCTTAGTCTTCTGTACCTTTTCTAGGAGAACAGATCACATGGCTTTTTCAAACATCCCCACCCCCCCCTTTTTGTTTTTTACAAAAGTTCAATGGAAGTTCAAACATAAATAAGTTTACAGCAGAGAATATTTACATGCATATCTATTAGGAATAATTATCTGGCTAAGCATTCATCCTTTCACCAGTTCTACAGGTTCATAAAGAGTTAAAAAACATGACTTTTGTGGGTAAGTTTTGTATTGATGAACCCAGTCAATATTTTGTCTTCTGTCCTTGCACCTTTAGCATATAATTAGTTCCCTTTTTAAGACCATTGGTTAATGGTTTTACGACCTCTTAGAATGTGGTCTAAGTTGTACATGCCTGCTTGCTATCTCAGAAGCAACTAACTTGTGACACTTGAAGACTGGCAGAGTTCTTACTGACTTTAATATCTAATTTAGATATTAAATATTAGATATTTAATATTAGATATTTAATATCTAATTAATATTAGAGAAGACTTAATAGCAGTCCTATTATAAAAGAGCTTAATAATTACTAATATAGGTTTAGGAATTCTTATAGGATCATCATTAAGAATTAAGAAATCCCAAGCACAGCTGGGCAGTGGTGGTGCACGCCTTTAATCCTAGCACTTGGGAGGCAGAGGCAGTCAGATTTCTGAGTTCGAGGCCAGCCTGGTTTACAAAGCGAGTTCCAGGACAGCCAGGGCTACA
>NC_034592.1:114174415-114189422 GCF_900095145.1 Mus pahari
TTTGGGCTGGAGAGATGGCTCAGGGGTTAAGAGCACCAACAGCTCTTCCAGAGGTCTTGAGTTCAATTCCCAGCAACCACATGGTGGCTTACAACCATCTGTAATGGGGTCTGGTGCCCTCTTCTTATGTGTCTGAAGAGAGCAATGATGGTGTACTCATATGTATAAAATAAATAAATAAATCTTTTTTCTTTTTTTTAAAAATAAATCATTTGTCTATATACCATGATTACAAGAGAGTACATCATTGTTCTGCAAAGATCTGCTCAAAAGGGTGGTCTAATACCTAGTGATTGTTTATATATTTAATAACAATAGGAAAAGCATATTAATAGCAGGAATCTTTCTTAAAATGAAATCTCCTTGTCCTTGCTTGCAGAAGAAAATCCATCACTAATTGTACAGTCTATGGCAGACCCACCTCAGAAAGATCACTAACTGTACAGTCTATGGCAGAACCATCTCAGAAAGATCACTTGCTGGCTTTTAACTTCTCCTTGATGGCTCCTGGCACTTTTGTAGCCATTCTGTAACCTATGTATATGTACTAAATATATAGGTTATAATAAATATTAATTAAATTTATATAATAATATTAAACAATAAAATAATATGATTTTATATTTTATATTACATATATTATGAATATTGTTATAATTAACATATAGTAAAATAATATCAAATGATAAGATAATAAAATTAAATAATATTAATTAAAATAATATATATATATTTATATGTACTAACATATGTACTTATATATATATATATGTGTGTGTGTACTGTGTTATATATTTTATATACATTATTAGTTAATATTGGTAGTTAAAATTGTAGTAAAAGAACCTGTGTTTGTTAATGACCAGATGTCAAGGGAAATCCTGATTGCCTGGTGTTAGATTGTGGGCTCGAGCTAACCCAGCCATATACACTTGCAGCAACCTCCCTCTCACAGCTGTCATAAAGGCGATGAATGGCCATCCCCCACCCAGGGGAGAGAGCGGGCCTTAAAGTGCAAACGTTCGAATCCAGTTGCTGCTCAGGCAGGCCATGTCTGCAGCAGCCTTTCCCCTCTCACAGATGTTAACAGACTGACACACTGACTGATTCCCTTGCTAACAGACAATTCCTGGGGTGAGGGGCCCTCACCAGAGTGAGCTTGCATCAAAGGGTACTCCCTGCCTGTCCCATGTGCCCTTTGGGTTTATGCTAACAGATCCCACTTCTGCCACCTGGGCTTTCAGACTCTGCCTTGCCATCTCTGGTGCTGGGGCCTGAGCAATCCTGGGGACACCCCCCCCCAAGTTGTTCTCTCTCTGTCTGTACAAGGTGTTACTGGTTTTGTTTTTATTTGATTGTTTGGTTTTCAAAGCAGGGTTTCCTCTGTGTAGCCCTGGCTATCCTGGAACTCAATCTGTAGACCAGGCTGGCCTGGAACTCAGAGATCTGCCTTCCCCTCCCTCCCCAGTGCTGGCTCCTCCACTCTCCAGATGTTGTTTTTAATGTCTTTATTTCTCAGTAATCCATCTCAGTATTTCTTTAATAAACAACTAATAAACAAATAAATAGGCTCTTTCAACAAGTCACAGACAACAACACTGATATAACTTGTGGGTATATTGTTACTCGATACATTCTGACATTTCAGAATAGCACAGCTCTCAGGGCAGGCAGGATACAACATGATTGGGCTCTGGGGTTCCTGTGGTGAGTAAGAGCTCAGCATACAGCCCATAGGAAGTATAAGAGTGCATCTGAGTCACTGAGGACTGGGGCCTGAGGCTGCAAGTCACGTGGCAGGGTACATTTGTCCTCCCTCTATAAGGACCCAAGAAGAACCAGTGTCTCCCTTCCCTGCCCCTAGGGCTTCCAGCATCCTGGTCTCTATGACAACAGCTTCTCTGAGGCCCATGTCTCATTTCTTTATTGATGCAAGCCCATAAATCTGAGGAGGGGGCAACAAACTGAGACAGAGGTTGGTGACTGGGCAACAGGAGGGCCTCAGGGTGCTTCCATACCATAGGAATCGGGCAGGTCTACATGGCACAAGCTTCAGAGGGTAGCTCTTAGGTAAGCTCAGAGTTCACAGGGTCTGAGAACAATTCAAGAGATGGAGGGTGCGAATGCTGTTGGCAAGAGGTCCTTGGGGCTGAGCAGGGCAGAGATTGAAGGTGTTGAGTGTTAAGAAGAGGAGCATCTACAAGGAGGCAGATGGCAAGCACCCACCCCTCGCTTCCCTCTCCATGTCCCAAGGGCCACACTTACGAGGAGGCGAGGGCTCTCCAGTAGTGACGGAGCCAAATTCCACGGGATACACACTGCCCAGGGGTTGCTCTCTGCAGGGGCCAGTGACACACCAGATAAGAGTTCAGAAGGTTGGAAATGCATGAGACAAAGGGGGATTGCTTCCCCATTCCACTCAAGCTTTGAATTCCACATTCCTGTTCCGTCCTTAAGATGTCCAGACCTCACTTATGTCCCAGGGCCTCCAGGGCTGTGGACAGCCTTTTCCCAAGGTGACTCCACTCCAGCTCCCACTCAGTCTAGATGTAGGTGTCACCCAGGTCCCATCTAGAGCTGAAGTGCAGAGATGTCTCCCTTGGCGGGAGCTGTGACTTCCCATGCCCTGAACTGCCAGGACCTTTCTCACAGACCTTGCCATTTCTTTGGATGGTTCATTCAAATATTCCCACTGTCCTTGACACCCTATCCTGATGACAGTGTGCAGCTGCCACCCCTCTGCAGTGCCCCCTCTCAACTGTCACTCCACCTGTTTCCCTGTCTGCAGACCCCCCCAGGCACCACCTGGCTTTCCCCAGACCTTCTCACTGGCTCCTGGGGCCTGCTGGTGCTGTTCCTGGCCTGAAGTCCCCTCTAGTCACATCTCCAGCCCAACCCTGCCCTTCCCTCAACTGGCCTGGAACACTTCCAAGTTCAGACATGGACGTAATGTGCCTGGCTTGCCCAAGGGGCCCAGTGAAGAGTCAGCCCTGGGTAGACAACGTGTGCTATCAGGTGGCATTTCTGCCTGCCAGAGAATTGGATTTGCAGCACTGTGATCTACAGGGGACAGAGGCACTGGGTCCTGGCACAGAAAGAGCAACACTATAGCTGGCCACTTATAGGGAGCACAAAGGGGTGCTCAGTTAGCACTGAGGGACCTGAAGGGAGTAATTAGGGCAAAGGTCATGGGAGATGGCTGATGTCAAGACAAGGAAGCTAGAATCATCTTCAGGACACAGTGGGGCACAGGCTGTGTTGAATGTGTTTAAAGCAGAAAAAAAAAAAAAAATCAAGGTGAGTCCACGGAAAGGACCACGCTGCCAAGTGCTGATCAGGGCAGTGACACACACCACGGACTTCTTCCCACAGCCTGTGGGCTCTCCTCACTACATCTAGAGGAGAGTAAAGACCCCATCTAGCTTCCTACAGCCCCAGCTCCCTGTAGCCTCCCACTCTCCAAAGCCCCGAAGAGTTCTGAGAAGCAGAAGCCACAGGGGCAGGCTCAGGAGGAGGGACCTGAGCACTGAGCCTACCTATTCCATAGGGGGTCCCTCCTGCAGCACAGTCCCCGCCGATGGCAGAGTGTTGGGAGATAGTAGTAGCACCAGGCTAGGCCAGCCCCAGGGAGCAGAGGCAGCAGGAAGCTGAGGAGCATGGCCAAGGGGAAGGCATCTCCGTCTGTGGAGGGCAGGGGTGCTGAGTCCCAAGCAGGCTACTGCCCAGGCGGTTCCTGCCTGCTCCCAGCCCACTGGCATACTTGCAGACTGTGCAGGGCCACTATCCACGCTACCACCCAAGCCAGGCTTGTCACAGAAGGGTGGAGCCCAGCCAGCAGCACAGTGACAGTTACGATTGCTATTGCAAACCTGAGAAGAGGATAGAAGAGTCACCAGGTGGCAAGGACCTCCAAGGTCACCCTGACCCCTTAGGCTACTCACCCCACCGTTATGGCAGGCAGTCAAGCAACGTTCCAGCTCCTGGGAGGTGGCATTCTGACAGTGCTTGTCCTGGCACACCTATGGGCATTATGCCCACTGGGCAGTGAGGAGAACACTTCGGCATGGAGGGCTCAATAACCAGGAGGGGGTTGGGTGGGCAGGGCTCACCATTCTAGGTCCACAGCGGGTGCCTGGCTCTACCAGACCCAAATCAAGCTGGTCCAGGTGACTATCTGGGAGCACAAAGGCCCCTCGGCAAACCACTTCGCGGCCCTCGAGGAGAATTGTGGAGTCCAGAGTCACTATGTGCGGCACTAGTGGGTTTGGCTCCCCTCCCTGGCACAGCAGCTTGCCACACTGAGCGTCCCTGGGAAGGAAATGGAAGGTGGTCAACGTCTTGGAGTGCTCCGCCCTACTTTACATCTGTAGACCCTCAGCATCACACCTCACCTCTGCGCACAAGGCAGAAAGCTACCCTTGTGGTCCTGGCCACAGTTCCCCTGCGAATTTCCCATGGAGTTCATCTGCTGGAAACATAGCTCTGGGGCTGGCTGGGACCCTTGGGGGTAGAAGTGGGCAGGTCGGACCTCAGTTCCACGGGTGAAGCTTGCCCGCAGTAGAAAACCGCAGGTTTTAGTATTGGTCAGGGCACCAGCATATGGTCTCACCAGGCCCCCATAGCTGCTGGCACTGCTGCTCCAGCGTGGGACACCAGCCGTCTAGACAATAGCCGCGCCCCTCAGCGCAGGGTGAGCCATCCAGAAGGTAAACATCCGCGGGACAATGCGGGGAGGTGCCGGTGCAGAACTCCGGGAGGTCGCAGTCAGTCGCTGCAGGACGGCAAGGCGTGCCTGCGGACTTGAGCTACACCAGAGACCCATTAAGGGAAAGCAGAGAGATCTTTGCTGAAAGCCCGAGGGAGTGCTACGTGAACCCATACATAGGGTCAAGCTCACACTCAAAATAGGGACTAGAAGGTCCCAGCCCAGCTAAGATCTACAGGGCGCTCCACAGTATCCCGAGTCCTCACCAGGCACCTCGCACAGCAATCGCCATGGGCGCATTGAGCCCCCGCACGCAGGGAGCAATTGTGGGCAAAGCAGCAGGGGTCTGGGCACTTCTGAAGTCAGAAAGGAGAGAACAGAACACGTGATGGCGGAGCAAGCTAGACCTGGGAGAGGCTGGGAGCATGGGCCAGCCTTGAACCCCAAGGACCGAGATGACGATCTGACCTGGCCAGAACCGCAGTCGCACTCTTCTCCTGCTTCCACGAAGCCGTTTCCGCAGCGGCCGGGCAACACCAGGAGCCCCGGCGCCGAGCTGTTGGAGAGGCACGGACCGCCCCCTTTGCGGAAGAAGGTGCGCAGCTGGCGGCGGCTGCAGGCGCTGAAGACGCGCGGGAAAGGGTGCCTGCAGATGGAAGACGGATGTCATTGGTGGTGCAGGGACCATCTGGAGTGCTGGAGCCACCTCCTAAGCTCAGGCTGCCACTGCACTCTGGGCCCTGAGGTTAGCCACACAGCCGCCAAGATGTGCGGTTTCTTTCTAAGCTAAGCGAGCAGTCGAGAGAGGGGAGGGGAAAGGAATGCTAGGAACCGGAGACAGGAGGCTGTGATGCTAAAATCGGGCAGTCCGGGGGCCCCAAGGAAGACCAAGGATCAGGAGTGGAGTACCCTAGTCCAGCAGTCATTCTGAGACTCCATCTTATCAGCATCTCTCCCATCGAGGCCCTATTAGCAGGCTGTTATCACCCTCACTTTACTAAAGAGGAAACTGAGGGGTAACCAAAGAAACGCAGTCGCCTTGTCCAGGTCCGGTGGCTCCGACCTTCTGTGCGTACCCTGTGGCTGCCTCCATGACGCAACCTCCTTGCTCTGCGTCGGCCTGCATGCAGCAGCCCTCGGGGTCATGGTGAAGGCCCAGGCTGTGGCCTATTTCGTGGGCCATGGTGGCTGCTGTGCCGATGGGGAGTTCCGAGTGGTCCTGAGGAGCCGGGTTTCACTGAGGAACACAAACCCTGCCCAAACCTCTCTCCTCCTAGGTCCCCAGCAAAGCTTACTGTGCTCACACCTCCGGAGCTCTCTGCACGGCACATGCCCTCCACAGGCGCCAGGCCCACCGTGGTACCCTGAAAGGTGCGGCCCCTAAGGATGATGGAGCAGGGCGTGACTGGGTGGGGTTAGAAATAAGGACCTCCCGCAACCCGTGTGTGTGTGTGTGTGTGTGTGTGTGTGTGTGTGTGTGTGTGTGTGTAAACGGCACCCACGTGAGCAGTTGTGTGGAGTCGTGTGGTCTCCTGGCCCACACCCCGCGGCGCCACTGGAGGAAAGCCCAGAGCGTTTCGTTTGCGTCCTGCGTGATGCGACTGAGATCCTGCTCGGTCCACACTTCCAGCCCGGTCAACACCAACTGAATATCCAGAGTCCTGAGAATCTGAGGGAGAGACCGGCTGAGGCCAGGAACCAGACACCCACCAGAGCTTTTCAACTGCCTCCCTCCCAGCCTTCAGCGCCCTAATCATTCAACCTGGTCCACGCAATTGGCAACCTCCAGGAGGCGCTGTCTCGTGTGGTTCAAGTTCTGATGCTGAAGCAGGAACTGAGAAGGCAGAGATCCCTGGGTCATTACGGTGCTGAGCAGGCTCCCGCCCAGCCCAGTCAGACCTCTTAGGTCTCTCCTCACCAGGGTGTGATCAGCCACTATATACAGTTCCAGGTACCTGGGACTCCTGCGCGCCTCTCGCCTCACCTGGGAGGAGCAAATGATGAGGGGCAGGCTGCTTGACCGAATCCTAGCCACACACCGTGATCCCCCCCCTCCCCCGGGCAGGGGAGGGGAGAGTTCAACTTCTGTTCAAACTTGATTCTTCAGCCTCCAAATTAAAACAGGGAGACCCCGTACAGAACCCTCATTCCTGTGTCCTCTGCTTTGAAGGACCAGTCCCACTCTAGTCTGTGCCCCTTACCCGGCTCTGGGGGACATGAGGAAGATTGGCTTTGTATTGGGAGTTATTGTCTCTCCGGACCCCTCTCCAGGTGAACAACTGTTCCATCCGGAAGATCTCGTGGGTTGGGAAGTCCTTGGTGTCCCCAGGAGTCCGGGGTTGCAGATAATAGCTGACTTTGCTGCTGAGCACAATAAGGCCACTAGAGTGCAGGGGATAGCAAAAATGTGTGAACAGGAGCTCTCACCTCTGCGGCAGCCCCAGGCCCTCTCACCCAATGCCTTACCTCATCCCAGAGCAGATGCTGAGAACCACCCAGGATTCCTGGAAGCCCCTCACACGCCCGTGATAGTGGCAATGATCCTAGAGAGGAGGAGGCTCAGACCCACATCTCAGTAGGGGCTCAAGTTGGCGGGACAAGGAGGAAGTGGGGCCTGAAGGCAGACTACAACCTCCTTAGGAATGCAAAACAGGACAGGGTAGGCATTGAGGCTACACCTCTCCCCTTGTTGTCAGAGCCCATGAAAGTGTCTCACCGTGTGGTTGGGGGACAGCACGACCGGCTGTCCATCCGGCCTGTAGTGGGTTTCTGTGTATCCTGGGGCCAGGAGCCTGCTGGAGTTTTAGGAGTCAGTGAATTTAGACCTGCCTCCTGCCGCTTGCTTCCAGCTCTACTCCCTGAGTGCTAGCTGAGGCATTCAGTGTGTCAGAGAGAAAGGATGGGAAAGGCTGCACACTGTGCCTCAAAGAGAAAATCTCCGGCTAAAAGAAGACAAAGGTCTGGAGCAAGCCCTGAGGTGGGTTAGTCAAGGGACTGGGAAGTGTGGGAAGCACCCAGGCTGGGGGCCTTTGGGGCTGTGGAGCCTGCAGCAGGCAGCTGAGGGGGGGGGGGTGTCAGGAGATACTACCTCAGAGATGCCACCTAGGGCCAGGGTACTCCTGCCTTTGCTGAGCAGACCCCAGGCCCTCCAGTTCTCCTCAGACTGCTAGATCCCATGTCTCCATCTGTCCCTCAGTGATGCGTACTTCCGACTTCCACCTGCCTGTAGCTGATTCTGTTCAGCCCACCCGGGGAAGGATCCCTTTACTTGGAGCTAGACTCTATCAGTAATGTCTCCATTTTCAGGCTTCTTCCGTGTCCCCACCAGGAACATTGCAACCATAAATAGCTGCTGCTTCTCTTTGTTTCTTTCTTTTCTTTTCTTTTCCTCCTTCTTCTCCTTCTCCCTCTCCTTCTTCTTCTTCTTTTTATCTTTCCCTCTTCCTCACTCTTCCTTTATATTTTGAGACCGGGTTTTGCTAAGTTGCCTAGGCTGGTCTTGAACTCACTCTATAACCCAGGCAGGCCCCGACTTGACTCTGTGTTTCTCCTGCCCAGCCTCCTGAGGAGCCAGACTTACAGGCCTGCACCTCCATGCCTGACTTCAATTGTTCTTCCTTCCAGAAAATCCTGACTCCAACTTCACCTTGTCCTCCAGGTCATCTGTCAAAACCCCAGGCTGTTGTACGGCCAGCCATCCTTTACACCCATTTCAACTCTGCTTCTTTGCTGGCTGCACTCACACATGCTGACGTTCAGTGTGCGCACACACGTACAAGATTGTTTAGTAGGTAGGGATGTGGCACTCTCGGGAACGGTGCTCTGGCGTGGTGGTTACAGTTTGTTCCCAGTCTGTCTGATTCCAGGGAGAGAATAAAATGAATGAGTGCCTTCTGCAATGTCCACAAGAGAGCAGACATGGAGCAAGTGGCGTGGCTGGCGGTGGAGTCTGCAGTTCCACGTCTCCATCTTGTTCACCCTCTGCACTCCTTAGACACTGTGCTTCTCCTTTACCACCTCACGTTCTTTGACTCTTCAGATCCATCCAAGATCTTTAGCACTAAGATGCCTTCTTCGATCGGCCCCACTGGGAAGCCCACCCCCCCAACCCCAGCCCTCTCCTCTCTGTTCTCTTCCACGCAGATGGAGACATTCCTGGTAGACCAGATGAACTGTCACCATTGGATTTGACCATTGCAGCTTTTTCTTCTGCCATCTGTGGAAATTCCCTTTGCCTAAGAATTCCCTTTGAATTAAGGTATCAGGCAATGTCTGTTGGGTGGTGCTTACTCTTCTCCAGCAGAGAGCCACCCACCCAGCTGCACCAGGGTATGAGATGACCAGGTATGTACTTACCTATAGCTGGGTTCAGTCCACTGTAGCCCCAAGCACATCAGCCACTCTCCCTGTCACTCTGCTGCCGCTTCCCACCCAGCCTCCATCCCAGAAAGCACTGATCCTCTCCAGAGAGGGTCTGTGTCTGGACTTCAGCAACCCCCTGGCTGGTACTCACTGGTTCTTCTCAAGTTCAAGCAGGAGATCCTGGCCTTCAGCCTTTAAAGCCACCAGCACTGAGTCAGGCTTCAAGATCTAACAGAGAAGAAAAGCAGTGACACACAAGGCCCCCAGGCCACCTGGCTGCCTGGGAACCGGTAGGGTGTAGAGCTACCTAGTGAGAAAGCTCATAGCAACAGTTGGCTCCTGCATTGCAGGGAGAGGATACGTGTGGGAGTTGTAGCTCAGAGATGTTCCCAGTGCTTGTGTTTGTGACAGCGGACCCTTAAAGATGCATAACCACCACATACGGACATAGCAGTTGCAATGTTGCCTAGGTTGTAATGTCTGCTATGGACATATGGACATATGCTATGTCCATAGTCAGGAGCCCCATGAAAAGGCAGGAAGAGCGGGAGGCAGTGGGCACTGAGGGTGATGTAGGTGGGCTACAGCTTTGGCCATCTCTTGTACTGCCTGCGGCCTTGCTTCTGTTTTGTTTGTATGCTTGCTGATTTGCTGTGGGTGCTGCAGATCAAACCCAGGGCCTTGCACGTGCCAAGCAAGTGCCAAATCACCCAGCTGCATCCGCAGCTCCTGGTTGCACATCTCTCCATCTTGCTGCCTTTCCCCCTCATTCCTGATAGAACCCAGACTTTTTCCTCCACCTCCAGTTCCAGTGAACTGCCCGGTCCTCTGAAATTCCTCTAGGCTGGCCTCATAACTGAACTCATGAAGTAAACATGAGCCCCCAACTTTGGCTCCCTAAAAAGTGTTGACTCTCTCAGCTCCGATGTCAGAAAGGCTGGCCTTGGCCCTCTAGCTGCCTTTCCTCTCTCACTGGCTTGGTCTCTCTCAGGCCACTTCGCCTGGCTAGAAGCCAGAACTGGAACTAGCCCAAGAGATTCCAGGGAAGGCTGCTGTATTTTTTTTTTAAATGTTTTCCCCACCCACAATGGCTTTTCCTTTTTTATCTCAAAATGCACTGGGCTGGGACCCTGGCCAAGAATCTTTCAGGGCCCTTCCGCAACAGGTGTAGAGAAGATGCCCCTCACTTCCCCAGCCCCGGACTCCACAAGGGCCCAAACATGAGCTTATATGGTTGGAGTGCCTCTTGCTTTATGGGAGAATGTCTGCTCTGGGAGAAAGGCAGTGGCCCCACTGGAAGGTCCCTTCCCTCTGCGGCCCTTGCTGTCTTTGCCTCTGCTCCAGGCTTCCCCCTCCCGCTTTGTGCACCATCCCCATCCTGCAGGATGATCCTGCTTGTGAAATACACAGGCCCTGCCAGAGCTCCTCCTGGCCCGTCCTCACAGGCCTACTAAGGCAGAGCAGAGTCCCCCTGGGATTCTCTCACAGACCAAGCCAGGCAAGCAGAGAGGCCACCGTCGGGAACCCGTGCGTGTCCACAAGTCATCTTTGCTTGGCTAGTTGAGAGAAGTCCTAGAGGTCTGAGGGACCCCAGTGAAGGCCCGGACTTGAAAGGTTTAGGTTTCTGGAACACATCCTCACTGTTGCAACACTCTCAGGTTTGGACAGTGGGGCTGCCCTCTGTCTGGAGGTACGAAATCAAACTCTCTCCAGCCTGGGTAGGAAAGAAGGGGAGGCAGCCAATAGTCTGAAGCCCTCAGGTCTCATGGGGCCTCAGGCTTCTAGGCCCAATGAACTATTCAAGCATGAGCGACTTTACAAGCCCCATGGGGCTAGGCTTGCCTCTCTGTAAGCCAGGCAGATAGTGCCGGCCTCCCCGTGGGTGTAAAGGCACACACGGCTCTTCTGGGAGAACACAATGAGCAGAAGTTAGGAGGAGGCTGAGCAGGGCTCTGGAGAAGCAAGCAGGAGTGAGGATACATCTGGGGACATGAGGAGAATGCCCCTACGGCTTTCTTGTCCCAGGTGGCTTCTAGCCATGGAAGCTGAGGTTACAGGACAGCAGCATGTCCACAGAGTCATATGTTCCTCATAAACGTGGCCAAAGGGGATCTTTTGGTGTCCTTCTTTTAAAAATCTCCTGCAGCTGCCATGATGGCTCATGACTTGAAGCCCCCCAGGGCTACATAGCAAGACCCTGACTCAATCAAAACAAAACAGAATAGAACAGAACACACACACACACACACACACACACACACACACACACACACACACACCTCTCCTGAAAGGCTTTAGGGCTCAAACTATGAACTCATCTTTGCTTAGTTGAGTGGGCGTAGCCTGGATGTTCCCCCATGCAGAAGAAGAGGGATGGGCCAGAAATAGAAGGGGGTGGGGGGGAGGAAGCCCAAAATGACTTCCATGTGTGCAGGCTCACGCCATCTAGATGTCTCTTTGTCCCACCCACCCGACAGGGAGTGGCTTAACGGTACAGTGATTTGGTTCTGAGACCCCAGAAAAGCTGTCACGCTGCATTTGGGGGAAAGGACAAAGAGCCTGAGACCCAGGGCCCCTAGTAAGAACAGGATAACGGATGCTTGGATGCTTACCGGCTCCTCCAGGGGGACCCTGAGCCAGAGTCTGCCCTCCAGGATCCAGTGGGGAGTGACTAGCTCTCCATGGGCATTTCCTGGGGTGAAAGCAGAAAATAGTGTTAGAATAGCAGTTAGGAGCAGGAAGCCATCAGGGAAGGAGGGGTCCTGAAAGCTGGACTCCATGTGTAGCACTCCCAGGATTTGGTATTCGTGGGGCATCTCCCGAATGGAGAAGCAACCAGGGAGGTGGCAAAAGAGAAACCGAGGCACCAAGGACCATCCCCATTAGGAAATTTGAGAGCGGCCAGAGCTTGGGGAGCTGGTTTGAGGTCAGAGGTCCCGGGAAGAAGCCCAGACCCCAGCACAGAGGGGCTGGGAAGAAGGAGGCAGCCTTGGGTATTTTTAGACTGGGCAGTAGCTGCCTTTAGCGTGAGGGATGTGTTTGGAGGCCTCCTTTGCCATCTGAGTAAGACAGCCACCAGATGTCTGTCCCACAGCTCCTGACTCTCATTAGGGTTGATGCTGGTGTTGGGACTCTGACGGACCTGGTCCAGAACCCCTCCTCTTTTTGTCAAGGTGAAGGGAGGAGCTGGGGTTCAGAGGCTCAGTGATCCTGGGGCAGGCGTTTCCGAGGGGCTCCAGGAGGAGAATCGGAGCCAAGCATTACTCAGGCGGTGTTGGAATGTTCTTCAGGAATGTTCCTACCTCCCCTCTCCTATCTGGTCCCAGAAACACTCACAGGACCTATCCTGCAGGAGCCAGGCTCCAGCAGCCAGAGATAGCAGTAAGCCCACTTAAACCTCTGTCACTGGATCGCCTAGTTGGCACAGGTTACAGAAAAAAGGAAAAAAAAACAAAAACAAAAAAAACAAAAAACAAAGAAACCCAGCCACTTCAGCTCTGGCCTGGCCTGAGCTGAGAACTCTCGTTGGTTCAGCCCTTCCTGGGTCATCCCAGCTCCTTGTTCCTTCTCTACCGCCTCCCTAGATCCCAGATATCAAGATTCTGGAATAGGAGCTGCAGAGGCGGACCAGGTTCAGTTCTCAGCACCCACATGGTGCCTCACAACTATCTGTAACTCCAGCCCCGGGGGATCCATTTCCCTATTCTGGCCCCCGGGTTTCCTGGTACCTCCGCGGTACACAGATGTATGTGCAGGCAAAACACTCATATACATTTTCAAAATCTGAAATAGCAGCAGCTCCAGGAACCTCATCCTTAAAATCATATGTGCTTTGTAATTAATGAGCCATCGTGCAAGTGGGGATGAGGGTGTGGCTTTGGGATGGAGGCTGAAGAGAGAGAAGGGAGAGGAGGAGAAGGAAGGACAGAGAAAACTTCCTGGAGGTTAAAGATCTCAAAGCCAAGAGAAGGCTTAACTGGGTTTGGAGAACCAAGTCTTGCTGGCCTCAGGTCACTAAGGGTGCAGGATATGGATTCAGGTGTGAGTGTATTCTGTGCAGTCCTGCAAGGCAAGGAAGGAGGCAAGGATGGAGCTAGGAGTCTGGGTGGACTAAAGTGGAAACTGAGGAAGCCAGTCTGCATTAGGGAACAGAGGCCCTCTCTCCTCTCCATTAACTATCCACTGGCTAAAGGCAATATATGTCAGTCAGCCCCCTCAGAAGCCTTATGGAAGCAGCAGCAGTCTACAGGTACGGGGTGACTTCCAGGCTGCCCAATATCAAGCCCTCAGTCCTTACTGTCTCCTCCCCGGTGGGCCTTCTGCCTTCTGGCCAGCCTAGTGCTTGCTGTGTGGAGTTTGGAGACTCACCTTAGAGGCTTGGAGATGCTAAGAGCCCTGTCATCCCTGAGTAAGGAGAGGTTACAGTAGGAAGAAAGAGTGGCAGCCCCAGGCACGGCTAGGCAGACACCCCTGTTTGAAGAACTGCCACATAAGGTAACTGTATAAACACCATACACACTGCCCAGACCCAGCATGAGAAGAGGATGAGCCGAGTGAGACAGCTAGGCCTGTGGGCAGACCAGGACTCCAAGGACCACAGGTCCTTCCCGGAGAAGGGAGACACTCTGGCCTGGCAGCCTGGAGGTGCAGAAGCTTCGGAGCAGAGCTGGGCAGCTCTGCGGAGAGGGTAGCGTTGCCTATTTGCTTTGCTAAGTGTGGGCAAGTCTGCTCCAGGGCCAACCCTTCCCAGGAGCACGACTCCTTCCCACATCCTGTCCTGGCCAGGTAGCCCAGGGTCGGAAACTATATTCCTATATTCCGGTAATTGCACTGGAACCCATGACCACCACCACTTCACCCTGCCCTAGAGGCGCCCCCGGCCCGCATCCTCACCTGGAAACATCCGAGCGCTCCGCACCGGACACGAGGGAAGCAATAGTGGCAGCAATAGCAGCACGGGAGACCCCCCGGGTCTCCCGCACCCCGAGCCCATGGCTGGGAGTGCCTTTCCCTCTCACTCTTGCTGTGCTGTTGGCTCCACCCCGGCTGGAGGGGGCCGCCTCCTCCCGCCCTCAGCGGGCCTCGCGCCACCTCGCAGAAGCGCAGAATGTGTCCCTACTCTGGCCCGCAAGACAGGAGTCCCGCGCTGCGGGAGCCAGGACGACCCTCCCTGGCGTTGTTGGCAACAATCCTATCCACACTGGCCAGGGAGGCGAGGGCGGGAAGTCGGGGAAGGTTCTTAGAGAACCTCTCTGGTGCTGAACAGAGGCTTTGCTAAGTGATCCCCGCAGCTGCTCCGGTCTGCCTAGGGCACATCTCTGGTCGCAGTCTCCCTAGTGACATCTGGACTCTGCTTTCTAACTCCTGAGCTAGAATTCCTCCCAGGATCTGTCTACCCGCACCTAATGTCCCACGGCAGTGAAGCTGTCCCACTGCAGCTGAGACGCATCTGGGTACCTAGGGGTCTTGTGGTGGCCGCGTTGCTGAAGTCTGTGGTTCCTGGTAAAGACAAAGCAGTGGTGGGCACAGGGCGGAGGGACAGCGACGGCCAGGACAGAATTGTTCTATACCACAGAGCCCCAGGCATGAGGGACCCTTTCCTGAATGTTAGGGACATTGCTTTCGTGGTGAAAAGATCACTTTGTACACTTGGTATGATTTTGGATAGCAATAGATTTAACTTTGAAATAAGCTGATTAATAATTTCGTTCTGAGAATATGGAATGTAAAAGTTCCAACGACAGAAAAAAAACATTTATACGATTCAAACATCAAACAGTATGATAGGTCAGGCAATTGGATGGAGACAGGACACTCAAGATAGCCAGCCTGTGCAATATAGAGAGTGGTCTCATGGAAGAGAGCAGGAAGGGAAGGAGGGAGGAGGGAGAAGGGAGGAAGGGAGGAGGGAGAGGGAGAGGGAGGAGGGAGAGGGAGAGG
>NC_034592.1:114189598-114204489 GCF_900095145.1 Mus pahari
GAGAGGGAGAGGGAGAGGGAGAGGGAGGGAGGGAGAGAGAGAGACTGAGAGATACCTGTAGTTCATGTCTGTAATTCCAGCACTTCAGAGGCAGCTGGAGCTACATAGCAAGACCCTGTCTCAAAAATAAACCGAAGGAGGGCGGGCAATGGTGGGGTACACCTTTAAGCCCAGAGGCAGGAGGATCTCTGAGTTTGAGGGCAGCTTGGTCTACAGAGTGAGTTCCAGGACAACCAGGGCTCCACAAAGAAAACCTGTCTTGAAAAAAAACCAAAACCAACCAAACAAAAAAGGATCAAAAACTATTTCCACCACCACCACAGCAAAGCAAGCAGAGGAGAAATAAATAATAATAAAATGCTTGGGAAGGTCTTCCTCTAGTCTCCATCCTCTCGGTCCTCATCCCCACAGAAAGCCACTACTACCAATTTCTTACATAAGCTGCCGTTTTAGATACAGGTTTTTAAAAATATAGAAACATATTCATGTATAGCTCATTTTTCTAGTGAGTGGTTGATCTTCCTTTGAACAGTTTAGGACCTCTGTGTGTAAAGGAGATTGGCCCTTGTCTGGAGTATGGATTGTAGTTCCCCAATTTGTGAGTTTTACCCAACCTATTGCCTATTACCTATGCTCATGTCTTCTCGTTGATAAGTAGTTTCCAACTGTATCACCATGATCACAGTCGTTCATGGACTCTCCTGCCACCAGACAGCCCCTGGGTCTGAATTTGAGACGGTTACAAGGGTGTTCGGCTCTGCTTCCTGGGTGCTGGGATTAAAGGCGTATGCCACCACGCCCGGTGTGTTCTGTTTTTTTAAAAGATGAGGTTTTATTGTACTGCCCAGGTTGATCTCGGCCTCCTGGCCTCAAGAGATCCTCCCATGTCGGTACACAACACAAGATGCAGGAAAGGTGGCAGATTTTAAACAAAAAAAAAAAAAAAAAAATAAGCTTTCTTTCTAAAATAAATATTCAGAAATGTGAGCAGTTCATCAGACTTTCACAAAGTGAACCTGTTCTGAACTTCACTGGCTCTCGAATCTCCACTGTGGCTCCCGCCAATCCCTTTTGCCCACCAGTTGCTATTGTATTGACTTCTATCCATTCCTTAACTATACCTGTCCTTGGTCTTCACTGTGAACTTGTTTGGGCTGAGAATCAGCTAGTTCTGGGCACGTCAGGTCAGTGAGAGCGTTTCCAGAGAGCTTTAATGGAGACCAGAAGGCCCACTCCAAATGTGGGTGGCAGTACCTCATGTTCTGTCATCCTAGACTGGGTAGGAAGAGGAAAGTAAGAAGCAAATGGTACCTCTACCTCTGTCTGCTTCCTCACCGGCACAAAGTGACCAATGCCTCCCACTCCTGCCCCTCAGCTAGAGACACTTTTGCTGCCACTTTCCCGACCAGGCGACCATGCTGAGCCTGTGCCTACTAACCGTGACCCAAAATAAATGTTTCCTTCCTTAAGGTTGCCTTTGTCAGGTCCTTTGATAGAGCGGTAGGACATGTAATGGCCACAGGCAGCTGTGGCCTTCGCTGCCAGCCCCTCCCACTGACCAGCTGTGTGGGCGTGGCTCTGTCTACTCCGTCATTCCCCTGCTACCGAGCAGTTATTGTTTTCCGTTCCTGGCTATGATGGGTAGCACTGTTATGAACATCCCAGTACAAAGCTCAGGGTGACACACACCCTCATTTTTCCTGAGAAAATGCCCAAGAATAAAATGCTAGGGCCAAGGGAAGAATATTTTACTATTAAGAGACACTGGTCAGGACTGGAGAGATGGCTCAGCGGTTTAGAGCACTGACTGCTCTTCCAGAAGTCCTGAGTTCAATTCCCAGGAACCACATGGTGGCTCACAACCATCTGTAATGGGATCTGAACCCCTCTTCTGGTGTGTCTGAAGACAGTGACAGTGTACCCACATACATTAAGTAAATAAATAAATAAATAAATAAATAAATAAATAAATAAATATCTGAGCAAGAGAGAGAGAGAGAGACAGACAGACAGATGCTGGCCAGTCATCTCACAAAGTTCTCATGTTTAAAGTATACCATTTTTATAAAGCTGAAACACAGGAAAAATCAAATCTGTGGTATTACATTTGATTTTTAAATTGACTTGATTAGTGAAGTTAGCAGCTGCACGGGGCAGGGGCTAGGAGTGGGGTGCTCTGGAGGGCTGGCATTTCTGGTTTTTTGATCTGATATGAATTACATAAAAAGCCATTATGCTAATACACTTACCATGTGTATATATTGTGCTTGAATTACAGCTACGCAATTATTTCTGAGAGGTTTTAGACTACTGGAGATAGGGCCCAACAAGCCTCCCAAGCAGTTTCTAATACCTCTCTTGGAAGTACTTGAGAGCAAAGATTCAAGTCACATGTCCCCAAACCCTCAGCAGCCACCACCCTTTGGGTGTAGCTCTTGCTCTCGGTCATCCTGGAACACCTTGCCATCTTTGGTTTGTTTTCTCCCTGTCTTGCCTCTGGTAGGGCTGGGTCTCTGCGCTTCTACTCAACAACAATGTACAAGAACCACATGCCACCTACCATGTACCAAGCCTGTGCTGGTCCCTGTAAGAGAGCAGCCCACCCCGTGAGGCATCATGTGAGGAGCTGTGAGGAGCAGGAAGGGGCCCAGATGACTTCAGCAGACAGTATGAGGCAAGCACTATGTGATTTATACTCCCTGGCCACATGCCTACAGATGGTGTCTGAGACGCTAGCGTTTAATGTTTGAATTCTCCGCATTCTAGCCTAGACATTTTGGTTGCAAGAAGAAAATTGACTCCAGTTGTATCCTGGAATGAAGTTTATTGGAGGAAAATGCTGGACAGGCTCCCAGAGAAAATATGATATTCAGGCACACAAAGAAATGGGGACTGAGGATCAGAAGTTCAAGGTCATCATCCATTTGCAGCTACATAATGAGATTGAAATCAGCTTGAGCTACATGGGACCTGGTCTAAGGGGGGTGGGGAAGAGAAGGGAAGGGAAGGAAAGAAGGAATGAAGAAAGGAGAAAAGGGAGGAAGGAAGGGAGGGAAGGAGAGACAAGAAGGAAGAAAGTAGGCCTAGAATGAGCAAGGCACAGCCTTGGCTACACAGTTACTCCTTTTCCAATTCATTCCCAACCTTCTACCTCCTATTGCAACCCCACTATTCTCCAGGTTCTCAACCCCAGGCCCTTTGTTCCTTATACCATCTACCACCAATCTACAGTAGGAGTCTCCACACCCTGACCTCCCAGGACCACATCATTCTTTCTTGGTAATACTCGTGTTTTAACAGGCACTGGGGCTTGAGTGTTCAGGAGATATGCAGTTGTTCACTTCACTATGGCATGTGCACTTTGTCGTGTACCCAGAGCAGGAGCAAGTTGCTGTGGGGTAACAGAGAATGGAATGAGTTACTTCTTCCAGGGGCCAGACCATGTACAAAGATGTCCCCAGTTAATGAACAGTTGTGAAGGTGTGGCCTTGTTGGAGGA
The DNA here is from genome assembly GCF_900095145.1 of Mus pahari. NCBI lineage: Eukaryota > Metazoa > Chordata > Mammalia > Rodentia > Muridae > Mus > Mus pahari. The sequence goes on from NC_034592.1 coordinate 114,193,098, forward strand.
GATATGACACTGGGGGTGGGCTTTGAGGTTTCAAAAGGTCACACTAGGATCTATCTATCTATCTATCTATCTATCTATCTATCTATCTATCATCTGTCTATGTCTCTGTCTCTTTCTTTCTCCCTCTGTCTCTGTCTTCCTGCTTCCCACCATGATGATTATGGGCTAACACTCTAAAGCTGTAAGCAAACACCCAGCTAAATGCTTTCTTTTATAAGAGTTAACTTGGTCATAGTGTCTCCTCCTCACAGCAAAAGAACAGTAAGTCAGACACCTAGGCAACATCAAATTTTGGCTTCCTCAGTTTACCATGTAAGGGGGACTGCGCCTTTCAGGAACCTCTGAAACAGAATGTCCCGGGAACACTAATTCAGACCCTAGCGTGATAATGCCACTCTCTTCAACATCAAAAGTCCTAGAGCCTGTGTCCACAGTTGGTATCCTTCAGAAAGACAGGTTCCAGATGTTGCCAAAACTCAGAATAAAAAACTACATTTCCCAGTCTCCCTTGCAGCATGGTGTGTTTATGTGACCAGTTTCCAGCTGTTGAGAAGTTGGGTGGGGTGCAATTTCACAGTCCGTGGATCACAGGGATGGGCGTGTCTCCCTTTCACTCTTCCTTCTCACCGTAGCGTCCATGGGCACTGCAGTTACCTGAGCTTCATGATCAAAGGCAACACTTGGGGAATGGAGAAAATCAAGCAAGAAGGATTCTGATACCACCACAACATAACCAGGCCAGGAGGGAAAACTAAGACCCTGTCATGCTGTGGTCGCTGTATTGAGTCTCTGTTAGAGCAACCTGACTGACATCCTGACCGGTACAGACCGTCTTAGAAAGTCCGTGAGGAACTAGATGTTGCTCTAACCCACCAAGAAAGTCCAAGGTGAGCTTTGAAGAGAAAGGCAAAGGGATACAGAGGAAAACCACACAGACGCGGGCAACATGGCTGAGTCCATCTCAGAGCCCTGGAGGCGGCAGGTTGACCTCCGATCCCAAACCTCCCTTTGTCCATTTTTCTTAGGATCGAGAGGCTTGGAAGGCAAGTCGGGCAGGTCAGGGAAGCCAGGCGTCTCTGTGCTGCTTCTGCAGAGGTAGGCAGGGCCTTGTTCACACATCTGGGTTCTCAGAGAGCGGCAACCACCTCCTCCTGAGGACAGGTAAGGCATCATCAGCTCAGGGGTGTGACACGAGATGGGGTTCCGTTTGTGGCTGCATCAAAGACCTAGGAGCTTCCAGTTAAAGAAAACCCGGATCACAGAAGGTCCCACACTGAGTTATGGCCTAGGAGGGGGTCACCTGCAGGATAGGATACGTTAGGAGAGGGAAAATGGCCTTTCACTTCTGCCTAGGTGACAAGAATCAGACAAGCTCGGACTTGATGAAACAAGACTTCAAAATGGATGGGTGAGGGATCAGAGAAGCTAACCCACGCCACTAAGTCACGCACCCATCACTACTCTGAGTCTTAGTCAGAATTGCTCTCCCTATTCCCCTAGGCCATCTGGGCTCCTGTACTCCCTTCCAGCTGCCCCTGATCCCAGCATTGTCCTTTAAGTGCAAACACTGTCCCGATGCCAGATGGACATTGATACGCCTCCACGTTCTCACACATGTCAAATGGATACCTGGATAGTATCTTTCTTAGTGGCCATCTCTGCTGAATCCTCGTTCTCATTCTCATTCAGCTTGGTAGAACTCTTCTTTCTGCACGGGCAAGAGCAGACTCCGTGAGCGACTCCCTCCCTACTGCTTCCCACCCTCCCAGGCTATACAGAGCAGGGGAGCCCTGCACAGTGTGGGGCATCGTGTTTGTTCCCCCAGCCCAGCCCTTTCCAGCAAAGGAAAGCTACAGCAAGACAAACTGTGGCGGTGATTCAGAAGAGGAAATCCCCAGATTTTGAGAGGGTAGAGCAGGAAATTTGAAGCCTGTGGACTCTGTAGGGAAGAACTTTCCTCAAAGGTTTGGGGGAACAAAGGAGGGAATGGGATGAGCAGAATAACATATTCCTGTCCCCCACACAGCTCTGGACTCACCTCCAGGTGTGACAGGCCACCAGACCCAGCAGCAGGCACAGGAAGCCTGCCAGAAATCCCAGGACCCATAGCAGCCTCTGGAACAGCTGCAGTTGGTGCAGAGCTGCAACAAAAGGAAAAGCTGAAGGAACTATGTGGGCTTCAGGCCCTCAACATTCCCTCCAAGGTGACCCAACCAAAACAAGATGGATTTTAACTTTCACTTCATCCCCTCTATGCAAGTGATCCATTTGGACTGCTCAGACAAGTTGTCTGGTGGCAGGAGGGATCTGGGAAGGCAGCCTTAGGACATGAGAATCTTCCTGCAGGGAGGGTCCAGAGGGTAGAGCAATTGTTCCCTCACCTCTGGTCCCAAAGTAGGCGGAGGCTGAGGCAGAGCCCAGAGCATTGGAGGCAGTGCACACATACTCCCCTTGATTGCTAGGTCCAAGCTCCTCGATGTCTACTCTCAAGGCATTGGGAGGAGCAGTGACTCGGATGTGGGGCTGGGCGGGAGCACCGTGAGGTTGGTTGGAGGCTACTAGTTGACTGCCCTGGTGAAGGGTGAGGATGGCCAGGGGCTCACTGTCCACTTGACAGTCGAGGATGCCCCGGTGGCCACCCTGAGGCTCCACAAACACTGTGAGAGTGGGCGTCTTGGGAGGATCTGTGGGGAGAGAGAGTATGCCGACTTAGACATCCCCTGCAAGCCCCTCCCTCCACCATGGCTCTGCTGCGCTTCCATGAAATGGGGGAGCCAATTCCCTCACTCTTGAGGCAAAGGTGACTTTAAGGAGGATGGTGAAATGCCTTAGTCAGTAAAGCCGTTGTCATGTAAACGTGAGGATGAGCTGCGTTTGAGCCCCAACACTCATGTGACAAGCTATATGAATACTAGCACTGGGGAGACAGTCAGGAGGATCCCCAGAGCTCTGTGGAAGCCAATCTTCCTGAATTGGTTCAGTGAGAGATCGTGCACACAGTGATAAAGATGGTGACCTCTGATCTCCATGCACATGCACAAACACATACAAGCATAGACACAGCACACACACACACACACACACACACACACACACATGCACTTTTTTTTTTTTTAAGCAACATAGTGGGGCTTTGGAACTGGATCTCAAGATGTCTTGCAGCTTCTCTTCTGCTTCCTGGAACAAACATGTGGAAAACCCAGGCCAGCCTGCTGGCCATGTATGGCCTGTCTGCAGCCTCCAGGTGAGGCTATCTGAGATAGTTCAGTCTCAGCAGAGCCACTGAACAGCTGCTGTCAAGAGACCAGAAAAACTGTCCAGCTGAGTCCTGTCCAAAAATCTAACCCACAGAATTGTGAATTTGGGATAACTTGTTACCAAGTAATAACTGATTGATATAGCATGGGCACAGAAGAATCGAATGAGAAAACCTGGGCTAATTATGGCTGCTGCACACCAGGCACTCAGTCTGCTTTATCTTCTGTATTCATCCCAGGATGGTAAGAGGACTGTATCCTCCATTTCAAAGCTGGGTACCCAAGCATAGCTACACAACCGCATACAACCAGCCAGTGGGGATGCTAGTGTCCTGAGACCCTTACCTATGAAGCCCTCGCTTTGTGCAGAGGAAAAGGCCTGATATGGACCAGTGAGATGCAGAGACAGACACAGGGCAGAGGTGGGTTCATACTCACAGAGGACACGGAGCATGACTGGAGCAGAGGTAGTGGCCCCAGTGGGGAGATCAGCCCTGCAGTGGTACAACCCAGCCTGAGCCCGGAGCACAGGGGTGAAGGAGAGTGTGGGCACAGGAGCTGAATGTAGTCGGTGGCGATTCCAGAACCATGTGAAGGAAGAGTTGCCCATGGGCCGAGAGCCACCAGGGAGGAGGCAGCTTAAGTTCAGAGCTGTGCCCTCTGGCACATCCAAGCCGGGCTCAGCTGTCACACGTATATCTGTAGAACAAGGATGGGTAAACGGTCAAGGATCTGGGCACTGTGGAGCGATCTCAATCTATCTTGGGCTCAAGACCCTCCACACTGGGACTATGTCTCTTCTTGGTCATAGGACAGCATGACCACATTTGTGTACCGAGGTTCCCGCCACAGGGCTTTGCCTCCAGAATCAGAGAAGGCCATTTGAAGCACGAGATGTATCATGCCCGCAGACTGGGCTTCCCAAGGGTAAGTAAGGACTCTGCCTTGCTCCTGCCCCAGGCTCCTCCAGTGAAGGGTGTGTGAGGCAAGGCTCTGTCTCCTCCCACTCTGGCTGGTCTACCCCTTCACTGAGAGCCACGCCTCTTTAAACAGATTAGGGTTCTCAGGGAGGTAGTTAATACTCCTTCAGGACAGCAGCCTCTTACCTGGGATCCAGGCCCACAGCACAAGAATCCCAAACCCTGGCCCCTTCCTCACCCCACTCCCGGTCCCACTCACCAGTCTCCGTCAGAAGCCTCTGGGTGGTACTGATGGAGCCCAGTGTATTCCGGGCTGTGCAAACATAGGTGTTGCCATCGCCCACAGTCACGTCTTGCACCTGTAGTCGAAGAGCATTTCGGGCTACCTGGATGTGGCCTATCCCCGATGCTGAGCTGTGATGCTCATGGCTGGCAGCTAGCACCTTGCCATTGTGGGATAGGACCATCTCAGCAGGTGGCTCGCTGTCCACAGTGCACTGAATCACAACCATGAGACTGGTCCTTGAGTCTCGAAAGGAAGACAGGACAGCATCCCGGGGGGCATCTGGAGGTAGGGCGGGGCACAGACAGGGGCCCTGCTGAGGCAGGTACAGCTCGCTGCCCATCTGCCCAATGTTGGTGAAGCTCGGTTTCCAGGCAAGTGTCCCCTTCTAAACATTATGCAGCATCCAGAGTCTGTGGGCAGAGTTCCCTCAAGCAGGGTTCCTGGGGCCATGTCTCCATCTTCATTGATAATCCCTCTTTTCCCCAAGTGCTCATTTCTAGGCTCCCTATAGTGCCATGCCCACCCTAACCAATTCCTGGAAGCACCCTCTGCCACCCTCATCCTGGAAAGCCACAGCTAAGGAGCCCCCTGCTCACAGAGAATTTGCAGACTGGCAGGTCTGGAGCTCCGTGTGCCCTGTACATCATGCACCTGGCAAAAATAAGCGCCAGCGTGAGCCCGTGTAGTCACCGGGAACTGGAGTGAGGAAGCCGGTCCCTCCTGAAGCCAGTGGCCATTGTGAAACCAGGCATAGAGGGTGGGTGAGAGGGCAGCAGGGTCCTCGCAGGTCACTGTGACAGGCTCTCCCTCGGGTACAGTACCAGAGGGATTCATTTTCACTCGGACACCTGAACCAAGGAGTCCAGAGTCAGCTGGGCCCCGCTGGACAGGACAGGCAGTTCCTTCCCCTGCAGCCTTGGTCTGCTCCTGCTTTACCTTCCAGCCGAAGCTCCAGGGACGTGTTGGCCTTGCCCAAGGGGCTGTGGGCAGAGCAGCTATAGAGCCCCTCATTACTAGGCCTTGGGTCCTGAAGCTCTAGGCGCAGGGTGTTGGGGACAGAGGCTTCAGTTGAGGAGGCTAGGAGCTGGTCACCGTGGCTGAGAGTTAGCCGGGCAGGTGGACGACTATCCACAGTACACAGTACCAGGGCCAGCTGCCTGCCCTGGGTCTCTAGGAGGTAGGTCAGCCGCAGGCTTCGGGGAGCATCTGCAGAGGTCCGGGAGGGATACACAGAGAAGGACAGTTTGCAAGTGGCAGGAGAGATCCCTAACGTCCAGCCCATGGGTGACTCATCCTTCACCCACGACATGCAGGGATGTACCTCTGTCTAAAAAGGACCTGTCCCCGTTTCCCCCACCTCTTAAGGTCCCCTGTCCAGTTCTCCGCAACCAGAGAACTGTTCTTAGACTGTGTACTTGGCCCTCCCATGCCCTCGTCCCTGTGAGTTTCTGCCGCTCTTTCCACCACCGCCCACACCCAGCCAAACTCACAGAGGACATCCAGGGTCACGGGTCTGGAGAGATGGGGTGCGTGGCCAGGGAGCCCCACACCACAGCGGTAGGAGGTAGCATCCAAAACTGTAACACTGGTCAGGGAGATGGATCTGGCACCAAGGAGTCGTTGCCCACCCTTGTACCATGTGTAGCTGAGTGAGTCCTGGTGGGTGCTCCATACCAAGCAGGTCAGGTTCACCTGCTGCCCCTCTTGCACAGTGGCATTGGGCCACACAGCCACATGCACAGCTGGGGAGAAGAGGAGTCACAAGTGAGAGTCTTGGAGCTGTGCAACAGGCCCCTTTCTCTACGTGGGCCAGTCAGCTCTGCTGATGAGACACTCCAGACTCCCCAGGAACACTCCTGCTCGAGGAGTTCATAGGTTGAACCTGGGGGTTGGAGGGTTCTCAGCAGAATAATCCAGAGCCCAGACGGTCGTGAGCCCTTCCCAGGCCCTGGCTAAAGACAAATGGAAGAAAAGGCTTCCCTGTGCAGCAGTGGTATCTCTTGTAAGATGCCTTTTCTGATCAGCTTGGTGTACTGGTCACCCAGTGTTCTCTTTTGTTTGCTTGCTTTTGTTTTGGTGTTTGGTTTTTCAAGACAGGGTCTCTCTATGTAACAGCCCTGGCTGTCTGAAACTTGCTTTATAGACCAGGCCGGCCTCAAACTCACAGAGATCCATCTGCCTCTGCCTCCCAAGTGCTGGGATTAAAAGTGTGTACTACCACACTCAGCTAGGGCACCCAGTTTTTAAACAAGGCCTTCCATGCAACTCAAGTCCAGAACCCACATCCCTAATTAGCATGGGGTTGGGGCTTGTTCTTATGCTCCTAGGCTTCTAGAACCTTCTGGATCTCCTCTTCTCTTCCACACTGACCCTGGGCATCGAAGTCAGCTGCAGCCGAGGCCTGGCCCAGTGTGTTGCTGGCTTCGCATGTATAGGTCCCATCATCCTCCAGCTCTGGAAAGTGGATCTGCAGGCGCAGCTCATTGGGGAGCACAGTCACATGCAGCCGGGGATTACTGCTTGCCAATTCCTCCGTGCCTTGTAGGGTAGAGGCCACGAGGCGATTCTGGTGAAACAGTCGCAGCTGCGCTGGAGGGTCACTTTGTACACTGCACACCAGGTGGCCAAGTCGCTCAGGGCCCGTGCTCAGCAGGGCACTGAGTGTAACATGACGTGGGGTATCTATATCAGACGAGGAGTGACAGTCAGGGTCTAACTGAGGTGTCCCTCATACAAGGCTCTGCTGTGGAACACCTCCCTTCCCCCACATGAGTGAGAAACACCCTTACAGGACACACGGAGGCTGACAGGGGCAGCCAGGCTGGCAGTAGCTGTGTCTGGGGCCTGAGCTTGGCAATGGTAGGCACCAGCTTGCCTCAGACTTATGGCTGCAATGCGGAGGGTAGATGAGGTTGAATCCTGGAGGGGGCGGCCATCCTGATACCAGCTATATGTGGTCCCCTCGGGGACTCCTGTGGGCACCTGGCAGCTCAGGACCACAGCCTGGCCCTCTCGGAGCTCAGGTGATGGCAAAACCTGGACCCAGGCTCCTGCAAGGAGAAACAGGGTAAATGAGGGCTTCCCAACATCCCGCCCATTGTCTGGTACTATTGGTGTCTCCAGACGAATGGAGAGTCCCAGTTCTGGGACTATAGCTGCCGAGGGCTCCCTCAGTTCCATGTCTTTGTCTTTCCTGATCCTTTTGGCCCGAATCTGCCTTGTCCTGGTCCTTGCTCCTCACCACTTGGCCTATGGGTTTCTGGGTTTGGGTGGTTGGTCTGTTGGTTTGGTTGTTTTGAGACAGAATCCTACTCTGTGGCATCTGACTGGCTTAGAATTCACTATGTAGCCCAGGCTGGCCTTGAATTTATGAGGCCAGCTCATAGAATTTGCTTCAGCCTCCTAAGCACTGGGATTAACAGTTTGCAACACTTGATGTTTAGGTTTAGTCCTGTCTGCCACTGTTACCTGAGGCAGGCGAGTCTCAACAGAGCAGAGCTTATATGCTCTACAACCAGGACCAGACACAGCACCTACCACAAATGCGCTGTTGCAGGAGGGCTAGCTCATGCCGAGAGCCACTGGTTTGACTACTAACTGACTCAGCATGAGTAGCCTAGGACGTGAGGGGAAGATTGACAACAGCTGGTTTGTTCCAGCCTGCTCTGACCAAGCCCTTCACCCGGGATCGAGGCCATGACAGCCTAGAGAGTGGGAAGTGGGCATAGAGGAGTCAGGGGTCAGGCAGTGGGGAGGAGAGACAGCTAGAGCAGTGATAGGAGCCAGGACCTGCACTAGACTCAATCTCTTTGCCTAAGAAGTGGATGCAATGAATTAGAAAAGACAGGCAGAGCCAAAGCAGATGTCCCCAAATTGTTACTGCTTGACATTATGAGAGAAGCATGTGTGTCTCTTTGGCCTTCGCCTTATGGATATTATCTTTCCTTTTTGTTGTGTATTTTTCTAGATAGATTGCTTTGTTTTGACATATGACTGACTGTGAATGTGCTGTCTCCCTACTTCTGCCTCCTGAAATACTTGGCTTACTGCCTTACGGTGTGCCACCAGGAATCCTTGTTCTAGGAGACTTTCTATAGAGAAAATATATCCAGATATAGATAATATAGATATAGATACAATAAATATATTATTTGTAAGAATATATATATATGTATGTATAACATGCATGTACTGGATTTTGTATGAAAACTTTTGAATGAAGCAAAATTATTTTACAAAATAAATAGTGTTAGAAAATTCTCCAGCCAGCCGGGCATGGTAGCTCACATCTGTAATCTTAGCCCTAAGGTGGCTGAGGCAGGACTCAGAGGCTGGCATGGGTGCATAGTAACTTCTGGCACGCCCTGTCTCAAAAGAGCAGGAATGGAGGGAGGAGGGTAGGCACCAGCTGAAACAAGGTAGCCGACTGCTCAGCGCTTCTGTTTCCTATGGCGCTGCAGTAAGTGGAAGCACAGGGAGACCATGTGGAGGCTGCAACGAACATTCCAATCCAAGCATCTGCACGGAACTCACAGTACACAGGGTCTGACCGGAGCAGTTCTAGATCTCAGGGTCCACCCTGGTGTCAGAGGGTTGACACTCACCTCTGACCTGGAAGAACAGTGAACTGTTGGCCGACCCAAGAACATTGGTGGCTTTGCAGTGGTAGTTTCCAGAGTCCTCAAGACCTAGTTCTCGGACCTCTAACTGCAGGGAGTTGGCTGTGGCCTTGACCTGGATCCTGCCATGGGAGGGACGCTGGGGTTCCAAGTTGGTGGCCAGGAGGTGGTCCCCATGGAACAGAGACAGGTGAGCCAGGGGATAGCTGTCCACAGTGCAGATGAACACGGCCATGTGGCCCTGACCCACATCCAGGAGGGCTGACAGCTTTGGAGGGTCTGGGGCATCTGTATGAACCAGAGTGGGGGTAGCTACTCAGGCTATTCTAGCCAATCTCACTACATTCTAGCTGTCATACTGTGTCCCCCTCCTCTTGCACATACTCCACAGGCCCAGCTGGTCATGTCAGACTGGCACTTATCTCCCCGACACACAACCCCCAGCCCTGTGGACCACAGGTCCCTCCGCCCTTCAGGCCCCACCCTCCCTGCCCACTAACACACACGCACACACGAACCCCTCTGCCCTCTAAACTGTGGCGCCCTTAGCCATCACCCACACAGCACACTTAGGACCACAGAAGCAGAGAGCTGAGCCCCATCCTCGATGAGGAGGCGGCAGGCATAGACAGCAGCATCAGCTCTGGCCACAGGCTGCAGCCTCACAGTCTTCAGTGGTCCCTGGGTCCACAGCACTCCATTCCGGAACCAGGAGAAGTTGGCAGGGCTGACAGCAACCTCCTGGCTCACGTTGCAAGTTAGGTTGGCCTCTGTACCTTCACGCAGTGTATTTGATGGTGTGATGACCAGGACAGTGGCTGCAGGATAGACAGCAGGGGCTCACTGGAGACCGGCCTCACTCCGATTAGCCTCACTCCATGCCCACTCTGGCCCAGGCTCTAGTTTCCAACTTTGAGCAAGGAAGGATGGAAATGAAAGCCAATAAGACACGGGGGCATAGCGGGACATGGAAAAGCAATGGATGGCAAGGTAGCCCCATTACTTTCTCAGGAGTGAGCCTTGGAAGTCCCAAGATAGTTCCCTTCCCTTGAGTGGAGGAAGAAACATTGAGCCTCCCTCTGCTTCCTCCCATTATGGCCAGAGGTTATTTTGCCAGGTCAATTTACTCAGGGGTAGCCTGAGTTCACGTTCCAGTTCCTCAGTCCCTCCGCTACACCTTACCCTTAGCATTGAAAGAGGCTGAGGCCGAGGAGTTGCCCAATGTGTTGCTAGCCTCACACAGGTACATGCCCTCATCCTCTAATACAGGCTTCTGGATCTCCACGTGCAGCGAGTTGGAGGCTCTGATGACCTTTGTGCGCTGGGAGCAACTCCCACACCTTGATGGCAGAGAAGTGGCCACAACACGGCCTTTGTGGAGAAGCCGTAGCTGGGCTGGGGGATCGCTGTCTACGTGGCACAAGAGGATGCCCCGTTGTCCGTCCCCGACTCCAGAGGTATCCGAATCCAGCCTGGCAGTGAATGTGGGCTTTCGTGGGGGATCTACGGAAGCAAGAGCATTAGGAACTCATCTTGTGGCTATTGATAGAGCCCAGGTCCACTTCAGCCTGGCTGGGCTCCAGGAAGCACACCGAGCATCCACAAACAGCAGTGTAGGACGGGCACAGCACCGGGTACTCATTCATCTCCGCTCCCCATCCTAAACTGTGCCCTACTGCTGAACGGAGTCTTCCCAGATGGGCAGCCATCTTCCAGCTGGGATCAAGGCATTGTATGAGATGCCAGTCACCTTGCATGTCCCATCTACTTCTAAAGCAGGACACCCTCAGAGAAGTCCCCAAGACTGATACTGGCTAATGCAGTGCCTCAAAGTTCATTCCACCATTGTTTGTTCTCCACCTCAGATCCTGACATGGTAACACTTAAAATGGCCACTCTAGATTCGTTGTTGTTCTGGCAATTTTGGTGGTTATTACTGTCGACTTGAAGGATCTAGAGTCATCTGAGAGATGAAACTTTGGGCATTTCTGTGGAGTTTCTAGATTGGATTAATTGAGATGGGACAACCCACCCTGAAGGTGGGTGGCAACATTCCATGGGCCAGGGTCCCTAACTAAATTAAAAGGAGAAAGTGACCAGGCAAGGTGGTGTACACCTTTAATCCCAGCACTGGGGAGGCAGAGGCAGGCGGGTCTCTATGAATTTGCCTGGTCTGTAGAGCAAGTTCCAGGACAGCCAAAGAAACCCTGCCAAGAAAGAAAGAAAGAAAGAAAGAAAGAAAGAAAGAAAGAAAGAAAGAAAGAAAGAAAGAAAGAAAGAAAGAAAGAAAGAGGAAAGGAGGGAGGGAGG
>NC_034592.1:114204574-114217432 GCF_900095145.1 Mus pahari
AGGAAGGAAGGAAGGAAGGAAGGAAGGAAGGAAGGAAGGAAGGAAGGAAAGAAGGAAGGGTAAAAGGAAAAGAGAGAGAGAAAGAGAGAGAGAGCATAAGCTGTGCCCAGCTTTCACACATCCCTGCTTCCCGGTTGCAGACCAACCGTCCTCCACACCTATGGCCTTGGTGAACTGCGCTCTCCAACTGAAAGCCAAAATAAACCTTCTTTCCTCATGTTGTTTTTTTGCCACAGCAACAAGAGGAGTCAGGGAGTCTAGGGCTGAATCCAGGGTCTTATATATTCTAGGCAAGTGCTTAAAGAATGATTTCTCTCTAGAGAGTTCTCAAAACACGTGGCCAAAGGACAGCCAACAGCCCAGCCTCCCACACAAACCACGTGGGCACACGTGCTTGAGGAGGCCCTCAGAGTGTGACCCTGTATCATCAGTCCCTAGGACTCATCTGGAGCGTCACCCTTGGGGGACACAGAGAAGCTAGGCAGCCTGGGGGAGCACATGCACACATTTTGAAGTGTGATATCTGGGGACTGGACAAGCTGGAGTCTAGAGCCATGATACAAGTTAGGGGGAAAGGCTGGAGTCTAGTGCGCAGGACTTAAGAGACCCCACTTCCTTCCCCCAACTTCCACCCTAGGTCGACAGGTCCATGGTGACAGGCCTATGACTACTCTCTGATGTGGACCCAAGGTCAGGAGGTTATGGAAGGGGGGCGGCTGGTGGTCCCCGTGGGATGATCCTACACCGTGGGCAGTGGCCAGTAGCCAAGGCAACTCACAGAACACAGTGAGGACAGTAGGCAGGGAGGGGCCGCTGGTGTTGGGGCCAGCCTGCGTCCTACAGTAGTATGAGCCCGCGTCAGTGCTGGAAGCCGCAGGGAGCAGGAGGCTGCTGCTGGATCCTTCCAGAAGTAGAGCTCCGTTCAGGTACCAGGAGAAGCGAGTGTCAGGAGCTGGACTCAGACCACTCCTGCAGCTCAGAGTCACCGCCTGCCCTTCCACAACCTCTGCTGAAGGGCTGATGAGGAGTCGGGCCACTGGAGGGGGGACAGAGAACAGACTCGTGCTGTGGTTAGGCTGGGAGGGCCCTGGCCCTCTGGGCCCCTGCTACAGGAAGTCCTCTAGATTTCTCCTCTCTTCCGCAAGCCTGTGGGAGCCTTGTGGTAGATAAGGAGGATTTAGCCTTGACTGACAATTCAGATGTACTGAAGCCCAGGTTACATCAAGCCAGGCTTATGTAAACAACCTGGCTTGAGACCTGGGGATGTAGTTCAGTTGGAAGAGTGCTTGTCTACCATGAGCGAAAGGGCAGGGTTTAGTCCCCTGCATTGCCTAAACCAGACATGGTGCGAACAAAACAAAAACATGGCTGTGTGCACCAACAACGGGAAGATCTATTTCTCTATTTTGTCTCCCACATCTAATGCAAACCAAAGACTCTGCCCCCAAAACTTAAGAAATAAAAGATAAACAGATGCCTATAAAGAACCCCCCCCCCCAGTACAGAATCAGAGATGTGGGAGAGAAATAATTTGATTCACTACTTTTGCCTTCTGCCTTCTCTTCCAGGAATCTCTGGGGTTGGAGTGACTACATAGCCCGGGTCTTCCATGGGACATAGCCAGAGTTTGGTCCCTCAGTTGAGTCCTTAGGATTGCTAGAAAAAGGAGGCTTGCTCCTTGAACTGCCCCACTGGTGTCCCCTGCAGCACATGCCCGTGTTACCATTAGCATAGAAGTCTATGCTGGACATTGAGTTTCCAAGGGAGTTGGTAGCTAAGCACGTGTACTCCCCGCTGTCCGCTGGCTGCAAGTCTCGGATTTCTAGGCGCAGGGAGTTGGGGGCAGAGGAAATCTTGAATCGGGGGTTGAAGTCATTTTCTCCAGAGCTGGAGGCCAACATGAGGCCTCCGTGTGACAGCACCACAGTAGCCAGGGGCTCGCTGACCACAGAGCACTGGAAGATGCCCACAAGTCCAGCCTGTGTCTCCAAGAAGGTGGTCAGGTCTGGAGTAAGGGGTGGATCTGTGTGGGAACCAGAAGCGGCTTGTCATCTTCAGAAAGGTCACTTCCCGGCTCCTCTGCTGTAACCTATGCATTCCTTTTGCCCTGCAGCACCCTAGAACGTGGCGATCTCAGACCCTCCTCAGTACTTGCTGGAGATACTGGATGAGCAAATCTCTCTGTTAGCCAGGCTAGCCCTCATGCCCGCACTGAAAATGGAGGTCAGGGCCCCAAATTAGGATGTCACTTTGTAACTAGACTGATCCCAAACCTGTAATCCTTCTGCCTCAGCCTCCTGAGTGCTGGATTACTGTTGTATACTACCATGCTTGGCCAGCGTCTCATTTTAAAGATGAGAAACGTGGAACAGTCCAGGCAGAGGGCAGAGCACCGTATACTCATCAAGTGAGTATACGGACCATTAGCAGCACAGGACAAACTGACCCCTGAGCCCTGCTAATGACATGCTCCAAGTGTCCACGTGACAGAGACACACCTGTGACCTTCCCAACTAAGATGTGCATCATCTTAGAGGGCAGGGTAGCCTCTAAGAAGGATACAGAAAGATTAAGGAACTGCCTGGAAAGTCTGGAATCAGTATCCCATTTCCTGGTGTGACCCTTGAGTGAGGACAGGGTGGTCTTAGGGAATGCACACTGACAAGGTGAGGCATAAAGAGACCCTACACTCGCACCTCTAGGCACGCCTATATAGACGATCATCCAGTCACAATTACTCTACACGGGGCTTTTCACCTTTATGGTCAGTATAAACTGTTCTTTGAACTTTGACCTTTGCCTAGGCTAGCAAGTTACAGTAGGGCCTCCTCTCACTCTCATGCTACTAGGTGGTCAGCCATATATGGTACCACAGGAACCAGCCTAGGCGAGCCGCTGGCACCCTGGTGTATTGTGCTGTCAGTGGGCTTTGGATGCAGGTGTTCAGTGGCTTCACAGGCTAAACGGCACTTAATTGCAAAGCTGGCTTCACCCAGATGTAGCTAAATGTGAGGCCGATACATTCCTGCTTATGGCTTACTGAACTAAACAGTACCTGGACTGTAGCAGATGCCTTTTCAACTTTGATTTGTGTGTGTGTGTGTGTGTGTGTGTGTGTGTGTGTGTGAGTTTGTGAGTTTGTGAGTTTGTGTGAGAGAGAGTGTGTATGTGTGTGTGTGTGTGTGTGTGTGTGTGTGTGTGTGAGAGAGAGAGAGAGAGAGAGAGAGAGAGAGAGAGAGAGAGAGAGAATCCCACTCTGTAGTCTTGGGAGCTCAGAACCTACAGATGTCCACCAGCCTCTGACTCCTGAGTGCTAGAGTTCAAAGTGCAAGAAAATCTCACTGTGATATAGCCCCATTATAAATCTAAATGCGCCTGTGGGGAGCTATCTATGTCAGTAACACATGTGAGCAACGATACGGATGTGCACTGTGTGCCCAGGTATGTGTAGGGAATAAGTAACACATGTGCACATGCAGAGGCAGGGTCCACTGTCAGCAACATGATGTCAACAGTGGGAACAAAATAAGTTGGAGCTTATTTCTAAGTAAAGCACTTGTTAACGTTAGAGGAGGCGGAACCTAGGAAGTCATAGTACCTTGTGTGTGGGTGCAGAGCTGGGTGTGCGTGCAGCCCCATCTGGCCACACCATCTACATCTGAGTCAGATGTCTTTAGGCTGTTATATATGCCAGGGCCCCTGACTGTCTTGCAGTGACTCCAACTCTGGTAGTCTCTGCTGCCCCACTGGATACTTACATCTGACCACCACACTCAAGGGGCTGGAGCGCTCACTGCCCTGGGCGTTCTGCACCTCACAGAAGTAGAAGCCAGTATCAGCCCGGGTGACTGCAGGCAGGCGCAAGGTTGAGGCATGGGCATCTTCCAGGAGAATGTGGTTCTTGTACCAGCTGTAGCGGAGCTCCTGGGGAGCCTCCTTCGGGGTGCTACAGAGCAGGGTCACTGTCTCATTTTCCAAGACGGGCCCAGCCGGGTTCATTTTTATTTCAGCCACTGCAAGAACAGCATAGGACACACCCTTAGAGTTCTAGATAACTGCCATCGTCAATCTTTACATAGTATACTGAACCCCACTCCCACCCCATAAAGCAGGGGCCTCCTGGAGTCACCTGCTTCGCCTCATCCCATTCCCATGTACCTTCCTGATATTATACCACCTGTGAGTGGATACTATCATGGGTATGGAAGCTTCTAGTGCTTTCCTGACACAGGTCCCCTCAGCCTCATCCAGGACTCACTAAAAACATGGAGGCTGAGCGGGGGTGACACCAGAGAGCCCACATCATTTGTTGCTTGGCAGGTGTAGACCCCAGAATCATTCCAGGCTGCTGAGGACAGCCTCAGCACATGTCCCTCAGCTCCAAGGTCCACTCCATCCCTGGCCCACTGCACAGCACGGACGGCAGGATAGCTGCTGTTCACTCTGCAGGTGAGCGTGACTGGATCCCCTGGAAGGATGTTCCTCCCTGAGGAGCTAAGGAGGATCTCCACACCTTTGGGGGCATCTGCAAAGCATGATGGGATGTCAGGTAAGGTGCATGAGGATAACAGGGCGTTGGGCATACTTCTTTCTGAGGAAGACCACCTAGAGAAAAACCCTAAACCTGCTGTCATCTGTCCTTCCCTACCCCCGTCCGCTCCTGCATCCCTCCTTTTTCCCATGAGGCCCTGGGAATGTGGTGCTTGGCCCATACGTGGGTATCAATAACTATTAATGTGTGGCTATCAATGGCCTGTTGACAGCTCTCTGTGTTGTAACTGCCCACGTTCTATGTGAAGATGACTTACACATAGTCATGAGTACTGTAACTTGCCTTAGTGGCTTGCAGTAGCTAACAGAAAGGGACTAGGCAGCCATTTCGTGGCAGGGAGCCAAAGACAGCAGACATTAGCTCTCAGAAAAGTTAACCAGTTTATAAGCAAGGAACTAACAACACTAAGAATCCCCCACTCTGTGCCTCTGTGTGTGTGTGTGTGTGTGTGTGTGTGTGTGTGTGTGTGTGGTCATGGGTATGGGGTGCACACATCTGCACGTGCATATGGAGGCCAGAGGTCAACTTTGGGTGTTGATCCCCAGGTGTTGTCTACCTTGTTTCTTCCGGCAGAATCTTTCAGTGACCTGGAACTTGCCAAATAGATCAGGCTGTCTGGCCAGCAAGGCCCAGAGACCCACATGACTCTGTCTCTTCAGATTTGCGTTATAAGCATGGACTGTTTGAGGCTCAGCTGTCTCCAGCTGCCAGGCCTCAAGGCCTAAGTGCACCGGAATGCCACAGGGACAAAGGGCTTGTCCCTAGGGGCTAGCCAAGCTGGTTTTGGTCAGGGAGTCATAGAAATGGTGTTCAGTGACAAGGGTGTGATACACTCACGCTGCACTTGCAGGTAAACCTCTTTCCGACTACTGTGCGCGCCCAATGAGAACTGGCAGAGCAGGGTCCGACTGTGGTCCTGCCAGGATAGGACCATATGTAGAGTCGTCTGGTGATAGACGCCAGTGGGCTCGAGGCTCTGGAAGCTGGAGGTGACAGAGTGGGTGGGGTCCTGGCCTTGCCACTGAAGGTTTACTTGCTTCTCCTGCAGGCATAGGTAGGGTGTGGAACAATTGAAGTTCCCCTCCACGCCTTCACGCAGCTCCTTGGGAATGGTAATAGTGGGGGGGCTGGGATCCTCTGAAAACAAAGGCAGTAATTCTCAGGACTCCCCTCACCTCACTGTACCTCACGCTGCCCCCACAACCCCAACCAAAGGGCAAGACCTGTGGGGAGGGGGGAACTCAAGAAGAGGAGAATGTCACAGAGTGAAAAATAACAGGCAAAGGTCAGAGCTGAAGGCCTAGGTAAGGTTCAGGTCAAAGGATAGGGCTGGCGCTAAGGATAGGACTGGAGCTAAGGACAGGCTGGCGCAGCAGCCTGGGAATCCCTGACTGTAACCAGTCCCTAGGCTCCTCACTTGTCACAGTGACTGTGGTGCCTTTGACATCTGACCAGCGGTTGCTATCACTGATCTCAAAGCGGAAGTTGTAGGTGCCAGAGTCTTCGGGCTTCAGGTCTTTGAGCAACAGGTTGCACACCTTGTGACCCATGTTCCCCATCAGTTCAGCTCGGCCCCTGAAGCGCTCGTCCACCAACTTGGGGTCCCCTGAGTGGATTACCACCTGCCTCTTGCCCGAGTAGTCATAGTACCAGATGGCTGTGATGCCATTGGGCACTGGGACATCAGCAGGGTAGCTGAAGATGCAGGGAATGAGCAGGCAAGATCCTGTCAAGCCCTCCACATTCTTGGGACTGGAGACACCCCATGTGGTCTGGCCTAGAGGAGGGTAGGAAGAGCAACAGAGAAAAGGGTGTTACAAGCCTGGGAACAGAACCCTGTCACCTGCCCAAAAAGAGGGTGCTCCAAACAGGCTCCAAATCTAATCTAATTCCCTCTTAGTGCCCCAGGGATGGGGATGGTCACATCTGATCATAGTCTAGGCTTCTGTGCTGAGTCCACAGAGGCCAGACCCTATGAGAGGCACTAGCCCCATGTAGCTTACCTACTGAGAAGACAGAGGCCAGCAGGAGCAGGGAGAACAGGACACACATCCCAGTTCCCAGGTGCATTCAGGTACCTAGGGAAGCAGGGTGGGTAGGCACACGGAGACTGCCTGAAGCACTTCAGGGCCCACGTCTACAGGGTTTATCTCACCTGCTGTGTTGGCCAACCCAACAGGAAGGACTGCTGTGGCAGCCACCAACAGGGAACCAGAAGCCCCTGTTCCTGGCTCAGGGAGTGATTGGAAATGCTCTCACTTGATGGCATGCCCCAGAGAGTCTTCTGTGCCCCTTGGCTCCACCCCTTAAGGACACAGCCTCAAGGCGGATCAGCTGTGCACATCTCTCTTCACTTCTCCCCTGCCCGCCTCCTATTACTCACACCAACAGAACCTGGAGTCCAGTGAGACCCTGTAACTTACTCCAAGACATCCAGCAAGCAAAGTAGGCACCGGAAATTGGTCTCCTGCCTCCAGTCTCTCCAGCTCCAAGCCGGCCTGGGTCTGACTGAGCTTCCCCACGTGCTGAGGCTGCCTTGCTTGTTTGTAGACAAAGTTCTCAAGTTGGTAGCTCAAGGTGGTCTCAAGTTCACAGAATCCTCCTTCAGCTTCCTTTAAAGAGTCCTTCCAAGCCGGGCGTGGTAGCACATGCCTTTAATCCCAGCACTTGGGAGACAGAGGCAGGCGGATTTCTGAGTTCGAGGCCAGCCTGGTCTACAGAGTGAGTTCCAGGACAGCCAGGGCTACACAGAGAAACCCTGTCTCGGGTTTAAAAAAAAAAAAAAAAAAAAAAAAAAAGTACTTCCTTTCTCAAAAAACTCTTCATTGCCCCCGAGATTTTGAAAGACCCCATTTCTTAACTGTCCTCTTTCTCTGTGCTTCATAGACTTACTCTAGGCCTAATCTTGTCTGCCCCCTGGCTCCCTCACTGCCCAGTTCCACCCCCACCATAAATGATCTTTGCTCGCAGAAATCTTACTCAACCTTCAGGGTGCTGCATAAATCTGTAACTTCCCCTCTGGGGTGAGTCCTTGTGGCCACAGCAGAGAAATCTTTGTGTTTTCCTTCTTGGCAGCCATGGGCATCCACCCATTTCTGAAGACCTAGGCCTGGGAACATGTGGTCCACAGCAGTGCAGAGCCCCAGCCCTGCAGGGGTAGCAGTGGTTAAGACAAGGGTGTGTGGTGCTTGGAGTCCAGAGTCAGGCCAGAGAGGTGGCAAGGGAACGTTCCTGGGTCAGGTCGCCATACACTCACACCCACAAACATGAGTTAAGTGCTTATTGTATACCATGCACAAGAAGCAAGCCCTGTGCCAAAGGATGCCATGGCAGGAAGGAACGCCACAGGCGGCAGGAGTCCAAGAAACACCTAGAAATCAACCTGGATGTCAGTCTCCGTGGCTTTGGATCCGCAGTGCTTTCCTGAGTTAGAAGCGAAGCTCAGTGGTGCGCTTTGTGATTCTAGGAAACTGCAGTGGGAGGATCCTGTGTTTAAGGCTCGTCAGGGCAAGGTAGGAAGACAGTGACTCAAAAAGGAAAAGGGGAAGTAGGTAAGAGAGGGACTTAATTTTTGTGTGAGCCAAAAAAAAAACAAAAAACAAAAAAACAAAAAAACTATGCAGAGAAACAAAAAGGCAGCCAAAGAACAAGAGAAAATATTTGAGAATCACTTATTGAAGATTAATATCCAGAACATGTCGAGAATTCTGACAATGCCATAGCCTCCTCCGAAATAAAACAACCCAACTAGGAAAATGGTCAAAGGACTTGAATAGACACTTCTCATTGAAGAAATGCAGGGCAACAAACCAATGAAAAGACACGTGAGGAAAATGTAAGTCAAAACCACAGTGAGGGCTGGGGGGGGGCGCAGTTCAGGGGGTAAGGACCACAGTGGGGGCCAGGGAGGAGGCTCAGGGGGTAAGGACCACAGTGGGGGCTGGGGGGCAGGCTCAGGGGGTAAGAACACAGTACTTGTACCAGGTGTGAGCATTTGTACAACCACCACAGCCCCTGAATGCAGGCCCAACACTGGTTAGAGCAGAGAGAGACAGGAGAACTGCTGGGGTTAGCTGGCTAGCCAGCTCAGCTGTAAGAGATCCTGTCTCAGGGGGAATTAAGTGGCAAGGGATAGAGGACACACACACCAGCAAACATGCATATAACAACCAACCACTATGATGGCTACTAATGAAAAAAACAAGAATAAAAACTGTTGGTGAGGATGTGCAGAAATAGCCCTGCACATTGTTAGTGGGAATGTGGAATGGTGCAATGTGGGAGACTGATTCCTCAAGAAGTCTGTGTAGAACTAGGAATTGGGACAGGATGAGAACCTATAGGGATGAAAGCGGGGCTCCAAGCAGACACCGCTAAACCACGCTCATAGCAGCATCCTTCACACCTGTCAAAGGACAGAGAGATCCCTGTGTCTGTCGACAGAGAGGTGGATAGAGAGGTGTGCCTGTGTATAGAGTGGATTAATCAGAACAGATGCAGCTCTGATACTTCCTCTATAACATAGTGAGCAAATCCTACATTGCTCAAGTTAATGAACCATCTAGAAACAGAAAATGGATGAAGTTACTGGGGGGCTAGGAGAGGAGAGAATATGGAGTTACTATCTGATGGCTACAGAGACTACATTGTAGATGGAGAGAAGGGACTGGAAATGGATAGTGGTGGCAGCTACGTAACAATGTGGCAGCTATGTAACAATGTAAATGTATGCCTAAAGATAGGACAGGAAACTCTAACTGATAGACACAGTGTTGTAACTGTGCAATCCTCCCAGCTTCCTGCCAACTCAGCAGAGACAAGCAGTCCTGGGGAGACTGGAAGTGGGGACAGGAAACTCATGACATCCCCCAGGCCACAGCCCATCCAGCACATGACTTCACTGACTACCTGGAGAGGGTGGAAAGGGAGTTCAGGCCTGGCCAAGGATCTGAGGTGCTCCCAAGGTGCCCAGGCAGCATTTAGCCCCATGAAGAAGGCAGAAGAGATGTCTTTGCAGGGATGGTGGCAAAGAGCCCAAGTAGAACAGAAAAAAACCCAGCCCTCCAAGGGCTTCAGGCCTCCAGTACCTGCTGTGTCTGAGTAACATACCCGGCTTCTAGAGACTGGCCCAGGTTGGCGCCTCACTTTAAGAAAGGGCAGTCCGTTGAATACATTTGGTGTCAGAGTAGCCCTAGGGCCTAGATCCATACACATGGTGTCAGGGACAAATCCCCTGCATTTAGAACATTAGCAAGCTATGTCTTTGCTGTCCCCAGCTCCCTGCCTCCTATAATTGAGGTCCTAGAAATGGCAGTGGTGACACTTGTAGAGGGATGATAGGATTTTTACATTCCAATACCAGAATGACACATTTGAGAGAGCATGTGACAATGGTGCCTCATTTGGCTCAGCCCCAGTATCCAGGGATCAGGCCCACTGGAGTCCAGCATAGTGGCTCAGCCCACTCCACCCCAAATGCCTCAGGGACTGTTTTCAAAAAACAGAGGAGAGACAACCTCAGGAAAAAAGAGCAATGTCCCTGTGTGAAAATCTGGTGTGGAAAGGGAGGTGCCATGAGCTTGGATTGGGGTGATTAGCCTAATTGGGCACTCAGCACTCCTTGGGAATAAATTCTGTCCTAGGAGAGAGGGGGCGATAGCAGTCTTGGAACACAGAGAGCTTAAGGCCCTGAAAGAATTCCTCTTGTGAACAATGACTTTGGACAGCAATGTCCTCAGGCAGAAGTTCCTGATTTTCATCCTTGAGTCCCCAAGCAGGGCATGCTGAAGAAAGGGCTTACAGGACCACACCGGAGCTGGCATGTGCCATGTCAGAGCCCTTGGAGTGCCCTGGCATACTTTGGAAACCTATGTTGACTGCATGTGAGACCAGGTCCCAGGACATCTAAGGAAGACAGGCTGGGGCCCTGACCCTTTGACAGAGGTAAGGTTATTGTGGGTAACTTTCTCCAGTATAAGATTCAGTTTCTGTTTCCTGTACCCCAGGGCTCCCTGCAACTTCCCTATCAGCTGGAGAAAGAAAGATGCAGATGAGGCCAGCTGAGGGACACCAGAAAGAGGAATAAGAATTCAGTGGACAATTCTAGGAGTAGGTGATTTTCAAAATAGAGGGGAACCCTAAACATAGGCCCAGCATCAGTTGTTCAAGCCACAGAATCCATACATAATGTCTACTGTCTTTCCCCCCTCCACCCCCAGACAGGGACTTGTGTATCTAAGAATGCCTATGCAGCTCAGGATGACTTTGAACTTCTGATCTTCCTGCCTCTCCCTTCCAAATGCTGGGGTTACAGATGCGATCATCAGACCTGCTTTATGTGGTGGTGGGGATTGAACCCAGGACTTCGTACATCCCAGGCAAGGACTCTGCCAATGTTTTACAACCCCACCATTGCTCTCTTTGATAAATTTCCCTGCTCTGTCCTTGAACTTGTTCTAAAACCGAGCTAGTCTTTAGTCCATGATCCTCCTGCTTCAGCCCACCAAATAGCTGGGATTACGAACCTACACCACCAGGCCTGGCAGCTAACCACTGACTTTGGCTCAAGTAGTAGAAAGTCCACACTCGTTCCTCAGCCTAGCTTTGACTCATTCTGACTGACAAAGCAACGACAGGTTAAACAGCGAAGTGAACAAGGCTGAGCGGGGTCCATTAGAGTAAGAAAATTAAGGGAGGGATGGTCGTGGTCATGGGGGGTGGATGGCTGGGATCTGGATTGGAATTCAAGGTGGGAATGGGTACAGGTGAGGGTAAGGTGGAGGCTGGGTAGGAGTGTGGGGGCTGGGGTTGGGGTTGGGATGATGTGTTGGGGATTGTGGGAATAAGGCATGTAGTAGGCGGTTGGAGCTGCCACTGCAGAGAAGGGAGCCTGAGATGAGAGTAGCTGCTATAGAGGAGGGAGGAGGGTTATAGCTGGGCTGAGGCTGGGGCTGGAGAGGATCTAGCATGGGCGAATAGCTTGGATTTCATGATTAGGGTTTTCAAGGGTTTGGAGGGTCCAGGAGTCACACCCACGTGCATACCCTATCTCAGGAAAGCCAAGGCCCACGCCACTCCCCACTCCCTGACATGCCTCCCCTCCAGGACCAGAGATGGGAGGAAATGGCTGCTGGGCTGGCTGACCTGCCTTCCAGAGAAGAGAACAGGAAGGAAGGCCACGAACCCCATGCAGCTGGTTCTCTGCTTCTGCTTCCCAGGAGAGGAGGACCCTGTCCTGGGGCTGTTTCCTCTTTCCTGAACCCTCAACCCTCTCTCTGTCCAGCTGATATCTGGCTCAGAGGGCAGCTGAGGGCCTTGCACAATCTCGGGACAGGAAAAGCCTAGACATGGGACAGCCCCCATTGGATCAAGGACTTGGGGACTTGAGCAGCTGAGGTGGGACCCAGGACCACAGCGAAGTTTTCTCTCAGGCAAATGGGAAGAGAGACCACGCGGTATTTTCATTCTCTGGCCAGGCTTAGACCTGTCTCTCTGGACCACCTAGCCTTTGGGGAGAGTCCCCAGCAGCAAACCTGACCTGGGAACATCACAGGCAAGTGGATCAAGGCATTCCGTTCCAAGTCCTCCAAGTGTCTCCCTGTGCCCCCTACAGCCTGGCTCACTCTAAGAACCTCCCAAGAAGCAGGTTGTGAGTATCCAAACCAGGCATGGTGGCACACACATGCAATCCTAGCACTCAGAAGGCTGAAGCAGGAGGCCTTCAAGTTCAAGGCCAGGCTCTGCTACAAAGAGAGGCCTTGTTTGAATAAAGAAGAAACAAGACCACAGAAATGTCTCAGGGATTAAGAGCACTGGCTGCTCTTTCAGAAGACTCAAGTTAGAACCTCAGCACCCACATGGCAGCTCTCAACCATCTGTCACTCCAGGTCCAGAGGAATTTGTCACCCTCTTCTGGCCTCTGTAGATAAATGCATGTGTATCCCCAGGGGCAACACACAAAATTTAAAAAACACAAAAACAAAAGCATAGAAAAGATTTTTATCATTCCTTTTTGTTTGTTTGCTTTTGTTTTTTGAGACAGGGTTTCTCTGTGTAGCCTTGGCTGTCCTGGAACTCACTCTGTAGACCAGGCTGGCCTCGAACTCACATAGATCTACCTGCCTCTGCTTCAAGTGTGCTGGGACTAAATGCATGAGCCACCGCCGCCAGGCCCACAAACCACGATTCTCTGCCATTTGAGGGCCTACTATGTGCAGCTGACATAGGGAGCTACTGCTAATTGGGTCTATTTCCATCTTTTGTTGGTGTGTGTGTGTGTGTGTGTGTGTGTGTGTGTGTGTGTGTGT
>NC_034592.1:114217482-114242756 GCF_900095145.1 Mus pahari
TAGGGAGCTACTGCTAATTGGGTCTATTTCCATCTTTTGTTGGTGTGTGTGTGTGTGTGTGTGTGTGTGTGTGTGTGTGTGTGTGTATGAGAGAGAGAGAGAGAGAGAGAGAGGCAGAGAGGTAGAGAGAGACAGACAGACAGTGTGCACAAGTGGGATGTCATGCTCTATCCCTTCATATCTGTTTGGAACAGGGTCATCTCACTGAACCTGGACTAGCCTGGTGACCAGCAAGCCACAGAGATCCTGTCTCCACCCCTTAGAGTGTGAGGGTTAAAGGTACAAATTGCCATACCAGAATACTTTACATGGCTGCTGAGATCTGAAACCAGACTTAGCAGCTCAGTCTCTTACCCACTTACCCACTCTCAAGCCATCTTCCTCCTTCCTTTTTTTTTTTTTTTTTCTTTTTGAAAGGGAACTCACTATCTAGGCCAGGCTGGCCTTGAACTCAGCACCACTCCCACCTCATTTATTCCTTCCGTAGTGACATGGTGACACATCACTACCTGCTCTTCTGTACTTTACAGACCGGGTTCATCCACTTCGTGAAGGTAAGTATGTTCTCCGGCCTTTAATTCCGGTCTTGTCTCTGTGACCTTTTTTAACCAACAGATGTTAATGGACAAGACATAAGCAAGTTCTTAAAATGTCCTTCTGTGGTGGCCTTCCCACATGTGTCCTTGCCACTGTCTTGCAAAGAACAGGCTACAGGTAGCACGTTGGCCAAAATAGGAGATACGACACATGGGAGACAGAAGCAGTAGTCTGGGACGAAGTCTAGCTGTGTGAGCCTGCACCAGCCAGCCCTGAGCCACCCCGAACCCTGTGGGGTGACTGTAGGGGACACACCGGGTTTCTCTGCAGCTCTGGGGACTTACTGGTGACTGGCAATGGGGGCTTGATGTCCTACTTGTTCAGCTCCCTTAGCAGGCTAAGGTCTGGAGGCCTGGACTCTCGTTTGCTCTTCCTTAGAGTAAGGAGGCAGAGTCAGGGATTGGCTTCTCTGACCCAGGCAGGCAACTCCTCTCCTCATCCTTTCCTTGGGTCTATGGAAACCTCTATAAATAAAAAACCCAAAGCACCTCTGAGGCAAGAGAGGGAGACTCCTGCTTCGAAGTAAGTCTGCATGGTCGCTGTGAAGTGGGTTCTGTCCGTCTGTCTCATTTTAGGTGGAAGAATCAATCTGTGGAGATATTTTGAGATTTGCCCAGAGTATATTCTTCTTGATTTAAAAAAAAAAAAAAAAGATGAGAGGTGGGTGAGCTGGGGAAGGGGAGGAAGTATGGGAGAGGCAGCTAGAACGGAGGGCCATTTGAGGGGTGGTATGGGAAATGTAGTGTGGTGGAAACTCCCTAAAATATATAAAATACATGAACCTCCCAATAATGGGGGATATGGAGTCATGATTCATTTTTTTGTCACTAAACAAGGCTTACAGTACTGGGACTGGGTCATATCCAATTGAGTTGTTGGCCAAAAGGTTCCATGGAAATCCCCAAACAGCCCAGGCTGTTGCCAAGACAACAGGTTGCTCTTCACAAACTGATATAACAAGTTTCCATTGCTGAAGGCAATACCCACACAACTCATTGAACACGGAGAGGTCGAGCAGGTGCCCACACAGAGCTTTAACTACTATAGTCTGGTGTCTTTGGTGAAGGAAGATACTCTGCGTGCTGCCAAAAGAGAACACTAAACACCAACCCAGTCACAAAACCTTTGACCTACAATGCTGTCCTGCCTGCAAGATATGCTAAAGCAACGGTGACACAGCTGTGGCAGCAGCCAACCAATGTCTGATTTAGCTTAAGGTCCATGCCACCAGATGGTAACCTTGTTCGGGTGACCAAGAGCCAGAGCCTACATAGCCCAGGGACCTGGGCAAAACTGAATGCTACTTTGTCTTTTTTTTTTTAAAGCAGTGATCAAATGACTCCTAATGGTATTCTGCTATACTCATAGATCTGTGTCTTGTTCAGCCATCGTGAGAGAAACTTCCTCCTGCAGCAGATGGGAACAATAACGACCCCTAGCCAGACATCACGCAAAGAGAGCGAGACCTTGGAATGCTCAGCTCTAACGGAGGCATCTCCATCAAATCCATCCCCTCAGAGCTCAGGGAAGCCGGCAGAAGAGGAGGGAAAGAGAATAGAAGGCAGACGGAGGAGACCAGGAGAGCAAAGCTCGTGTGACCTCACAGAGACCGAAGCAGCAAGCACAGGGCCTGCCCGGGACCCGCACGGGTCCTCTGTGGATATGGTACAGCTTCTAGCTTAGGATTTTATGGAACGCCTGGGTGTGTAAGCAACTGGGTTTCTGATTCTTCTGCCTTCTCTTGACTTGCCTGGTCCAGTCTCGTGTGATGGCTTTTGTTTTATTAAATCTTATTTTGATAAGTTTGGCTGTGATCTCTCAGAAGCCTGTTCTTTTCTAATAAGAGACAGAAAGGGAGTGGATCCAGATGATAAGGGAGGAGTGGAAGGAGGGGAAACTGTAATCAGAATATTTGTACGAGAAAAGAACCCGTTTTCAATAAAGGGGGGGGGGGGATTGGCTACAAAACCCAAACCTCCACATAGCAGCAGTATAAATAAGCCAGAATGTGTCTCAAGTTAGCATTGGCATACAGTTTATGTTTGCGTGTGAATGGGTTAAAATAGAGACTTATTATAGAGTCCCTGGGTGGCCTTGAACTTCTGATCTCCTTGCTTCAGCTTCCTTAGTGCTGGGATTACAGCTGTGTGCTGCCATGTGTATCTGGCAACTTGATGATCATTTTGATCTCCTTTGTTTCCAGTCAGCTATACTCAATGAATGCTTCTACTCATGGTCCAATATGGCTACTGGTTGCTCCAGCCATTAAGCAAGACAAAGAACCAGCTTTGTAACTGGGTAAGTACTAGAGATTCATTACTAAGTCCATTCATTTCCCTACCCAGGCTCTGGGCTCCTGTGAAGGAGCACCGGCCAGTTTTCCAGTGTTTGTGCAGAGCCTCCAGCCTCCCCCAGAGGGTGCCAGAGCCCTCTGCTTCCTCCTTCAGATACCAGGGGTTTTGCATTAGAGGTGTGGGGCTCTTTGCTGGCTAGATTTTTCGAAGGTCCTGGAGGGGCAACTGAGCTCTCACATCTGGATCCAAAACAGGAACACACCAACCCCAGTAACACACCTCTTCCATCGAGACTACACTCCTAATCCTCTCCAAACAGCCCCCAACTGAGACCCAAGTATTTAAATAGAGACTGGTGTGTGGGGGTAGGCAGGGAGGGGGGCGGCATGCCATTCAAACCAACGCAATGACAGCAAGCAGAGCTAAACAGGAGCTACCTTTGGGCTAAGACTGGAGCATCTGGATGTCCAGCCCATCCTGAAGAGCAGTAGCATCTCACCTCCTGCCACAGGGACCATTTGCATAAAGATGAACTGGTCGCCAGATCAGTTGCTAGAAAGTGAAGGAGAAAGAGCAGAGAGAGAAATTGTAAAGTGAGTGAAAGATGAACTGGGTATAGACATGCAAGCCTGTAACCCCACACTCAGAGGGTGGACCTAGGAAGATTGGGGGATCAGGACCTGCTACATGACCCTAACTTAAAACAAACAAACAAACAAACAAGCACAAAACAATAACACCAAGCTTGGTAGTACATGCCTATAATGCCAGCACTTGGGAGGCTGAGGAAGGACAACCTAGAGTTTGAGACAAGCCCATTCTATGTAATGAAACAGAAGGAGGGAGGGAGGAAGGAAGGGAGGGGAGGAGGGAGGGAGGCTGGGGGTGTGGCTCAATTGCAAACTCTTGCCTAGAGTGCACAAGGTCCTGAGTTTAACCCCCAGCACTACATGGGGGGAGGGGGGAGAACAGGGACAGAAGAAGAGGAGGGGGAAGAGGAGAAGAAAAAGGAAGTGGAAGAGGAGGAAGAAAGAAGAAATGGACAGCAAACAGCTACTGAGGGCTGGGGCCTGGTGCGGGTCTGGCAGCTTTTTGAGCGCAGTACGTGGAGGCTAAGGAGCCTCTGAGCCAGCTTGTACTATCATCTCCGTTCACAGGAAGCTGAGTCACAGGGAGGTAAAGAAACTGGAGCCGGGAGTTTGTGCAGCAGCTGGGCGGGATGGAATGTGAACACGGACAGCCATTTCCTGAGGCCAGCTCTGAACTACCCAAGATACACTGCTGGCTAAAAGAACCAGTAAACAAAAGGTGAGCAGACTGACCCAAAGAGAGAACACAAAGAGCAGAAGGTGTTAGGAAAGGGGATGTTTTAACGCCATTACATTTATAAAACCATAAAGCAGACATCAAAGAAAAGAACAGAAATAAGTCCTGGGAATCTTAAATAGAACAGCTGAAAGGAAATTTAAATAGAAAGGAATATGAAGTTCTGTAGTTAAGGGTTCCAAGATCAATCCACTCTTCCTTTTTCTAATTTTAATTTATTCTTTGTATGGGTGTGCATGTACATGTTTGTGTGTGTATGTGCATGTGTGAGTGTACGTGTGTGTGAACGTGCATGCATGTGTGTGTACTTGCATGTGAGTATATGCATGTACCTGTGTGTATGCGTGTGTGTGTGTGAACATGCATGCATGCATGTGTACTTGCATGTGAGTATATATGCGTGTACCTGTGTGTGTGCGCGCGCGCGCGCGTGTATATATGTGTGTCCATGAGGTCAGAGGACATCGTTGTGGAGTTGCTTCACTCTTTCTACCTTTAAGAGGTTCTCCTGCTCATGCAGCCAGTGCTTCATAGAATGAGCCTCCTCATCCTCCCTTCACTCCTCTTTATTGGTGGGAGTGTGGGGGAGCTTGGGGGCAGAAGGGCCTTGACTTCAACCAAAGCCACATTACCACTAAAATCCCAGTGACAAGAGCATAAGGAGTTCAAAGCTACCAGCTGATACATAGCAAGTTTCAAGCCAGCCTGGGCTCCATGAGATCCCATTTCAAAATATAAACAAACAAAAGTCCTAGTTCTGTCTTCTCTAGTGGATAGGTACAATCAGGCTGGGTCCTGTTTCGTACACAAGAGGGGCATGCTCCCACTGTGAGAAGCCCAGATGAAGACAAGACTACAGGCAGAAGAGAGACACCGTGACCCTGGGTCCTTAAATATATCGCTCGGTCCCTAAAGCTAAAAGTTACAAGGGCTCCAATTAATTATCCAATTATCTTTGTCTCCACTGTCTCCATCAGCCCTCAGATGAGCCACTGTCGAGGTGAGCTGCCACGACTCTGCTGCAAGCTCATCTTTAAGGAGAAACTTGCAACAAACTGAAATCACATAAATGCCTTGAGAGAGCAATTCATCAAAGAAAGGCATCAAGAGGGGAAGCCTGGGAGTGTAGCTCAGTGGCTGACTATATCTCAGAGCCCAAAAGGATAAAAGAAAAAGGGGGAAGCAGGAAGAGAGAGATGGAGAGGAGGCTAAGAAGGCAGGAAGGGATGCTGGCTAAAGCCAGCAGTGGGCCCATTCTTCACTCACACAGCACTCAGGCTTGAGAATGTGTGCATGGCAAACAGGCTTCCCAGTGACACATGAGAAGACTCCTGGTTTTTATCACAGGAAGAAATAAAAACAGAGAACTAGAGAACTAGAAGCAAGGCTGGACATGGTGGTGCACACCTTTAATCCCAGCACTAGGGAAGCAGAGGCAGGCAGATCCCTGCATTTGAGGCCAGCTTGGTGTACATAACAAATTCCAGGACAGCCAGGGTCACAGAGGGAGACCCTGTCTCAAGGAAGGAAGGAAGGAAGGAAGGAANAAGGAAGGAAGGAAGGAAGGAAGGAAGGAAGGAAGGAAGGAAGGAAGGAAGGAAGGGAGAGAGGGAGGGAGGGAGGGAGGAAGGAAGGAAGGAAGGAAGGAGAAGGAAAAAAGAAAGAGAGAGGGGAGGACAGGTGGAAGGAAGGAAAGTATGGCTATACCTACCGTTCTCTCTGCAGTTACTAAAAAACCTTATTTTCTTTCTACTGTAGTCCAAAGAACCATTCTTTCACTAATCCTCTCATCCACTTGCCACATCAATGGCATAGGTGGAGAAGTCTCACCTCTCCTCTTCTTTCCTCCAATAGAGACCCTGGGCAGGGCTCTGTGTGCTGGGAGTCATCCGAAAGGCCCTCGGAGAGCCACAAGACCTCTCTGATCGGCTCTCTAGCCACAGTGCTTCCTGAGTGATGAGGAGTCTACGCTGGGAACTCCCCCTGTCTGCCCATGTCTGACCCAGCAGCTCTGATGGGATCTACCGGCTCCTTGTTCTTACAGAAGCCTGCTGCCCCCAGAGTTGATGGACCCAGCATCTTTAGCCCGAATGACGGAGAATAAAAAGCACTGACTTCTTTTGTTGTGGTGGTGGTTTTTTATTTTATTAATTTATTTACTTATTAAGACAGGATCTCTTTGTAGTATTGATTATCTTGGAGCTCACTATGTAAACCAGGCTGGCCTCAAACTCACAGAGATCTTGCTTCTGTCTCTTGAGTGCTAGGATCAAAGGCGTGCACCACGGTGCCTGACCTCTTTCCTTGTTCAATCCCTGTCTCCGGTGTTCTTGGCTTTCTTTCTCCTTTCTCTTCTGGCCAGCCCTTCTGAGACAGACACATTCACCTGAGGGCCGCCCTGTGACATCACACTGGGTTCAACAGTTCTGTCCCCAAATGATGCTTTACAATGAGCAATGAGACCCTGCCTAAAGCAGTGAAATAAACAAAGTAATTAGTAATAATAATAACAATAACAATAATAATAATTATCCCAAACAAAAAATCCAGTCCCTATTCCACCTGTACAGCACATGGGAGGATGAACTGGCACTCACCGCCAATCCCAGAGCTTCCATCCAGGGCCCAGTGCTCACCACTCAGGGCTTCCCTCATTTACAGACGTCGTTGTGGCCCATCCTTGCGACAGCCAAAGCCCATCATTTTATACCTGGGATCACTGGCTCACTCCAATTCTTCTTGCTCTATGGGATGAGCTAAAAATGAATAATGTCCAGGTCCAGAGATCACTGACTCCTATGGTCTCTGCTGGCATCTTCACTCAAGTGCACACAGCTAAACATGCACACACACAAATGCATACACCCCCCCACACACAAATACATACATACACACACACACATGCACACTCCCCCCCACAAATACATAAACACACTCCCACACACAAATACATACACTCTCCCACACACACAAATATATAAATACACACACATGCACACTCACACACACAAATACATAAACACATATACACATGCATACACAAATACATAAACATATACACTTTAAAATAATAAAAATAATTTTAAGTTAAAAATATACAATAAATCTTTTTCTAAAAAAATCTTTTAAAAACCTTCCAGAATATCTATGACCCGAGGAGGAAGGAAGTTCCACTTTTCATTTTGTCCCACTTTGCGCTGGTCAAACTTTGAGTTTTTTCACTGTACGTTCCATATAAAATCATGATCACCCCACCGGTCCAGTGGGCGCTCTCTGTGAGCTGATGCACTGGTTGGGCACTCAGCAGCATTCCCAGGCTTTCTAGCATTTCCTCCTGAACTGCGGAGGTTAAAAGGGTGAGAATATGTTTTCCAGTCTTCTCAATGCCAATGCCACCAAACCATCTGGTAAGAATTAATTGCTCACACCTTTAATCTCAGCACCTCAGAGGCAGTGGCAGGCAGATCTTCGAGTTCCGAACCAGCTAGGGAGACACAGTGAGACCCTGCGTGTGTGTGTGTGTGTGTGTGTGTGTGTGTGTGTGTGTGTGTGTGTGTGTGTGAGACAGACAGACAGACAGACAGACAGACAGACAGACAGACAGAGGAGACTGCAGAGTTAGTCCGGAAGAATATATTTACAAAATACAAATCTGGTAAAGAACTGTTACTCAAAATAAACAAAGAACTCTGTTTGGCTGGTTGGTTGGTATTTTATTATCTCACTTTTTAGCCCAAACTTGCCTGAAACTCACAGGCTATCGACTTCTTACAGACCTCCTGTCTCAATTTATCAAGTTGTTGAGATAGACTTAAGTCACTAAATCTGGCTTGATAGTTTCTTACAAAACTAAACATAGTCCAACTATAGCATCTAGCAACCACATTGGATATGTATCCAACACTAGTGAAACCTCAAGTCCACATAAAATCCAGCATATGAATTTTATAAAAAACTAGAAGCAACCAGTCACTGGTGGGTCACGCTTGGCCACATAGCAAATTCAAGGCCAGTTTGAGCTATATGAAACTCTATCCCAAAACAAAACAAAACAAAACAAAACAAAACAAAACAAAACAAAAACAACAAAAACTCAATGCAAATTATAGACTTTAGTCAGCTTACCAGTTTTAGTCCACTCCAATGAATGAATGGATAAACAATTTTAAGGACAGTTGTTCTATGAAATATTACTCCACAATAAAAAAGAGTGTGGGGGTAGCTGGAGTGATGGCTAGGTTAGTAATGTAATTGCCATGCAAGCATGAAGGCCTGGGTTTGGATCTCTAGCACCTATAACCTATATAAAAAAAGAAATTTAAAAAAAAAAAACCAGACACAGGGGCTGCAGAGATGGCTCAGCAGTTAAGAGCAGTGGCTGCTCTTACAAAGGTCCCGGATTGAGTAACAGCCATGTACAACATTTCCTAGGGCTCTAACACCCTCCCCTGATCTCTGCGAGCGGCAGGTATACACGCAGGCAAAACACACAAATAAATAAATCTCTTTTTAAAAGGCAGGTGTAGCAGTGTATGCCTGCTGCCTGTTATCCAAGTGCTGTCCAAGACCAGACAGAATTATGTAACACCTAGTGTCTAAAAATAAAAAAATAAAAGACTGAACTGTAATAAAAACTAATGTTGGTCCATTCATTGTAACAAAATGCATTACACTAATAAGACATTACTAATAGGAAAAGCTATGTGGGGTGGGGTGGTATAAAGAAACTCCTCTAGCTGCCCAGCAACTTAAATTATAAAGCTGTTTTGAAAATAAAATATTCCTAGCCAGGGGTGGTGATACACATCTTTAATATCAGCACTGAGGAGACAGGGAGAGGCAGATTCCTATGAGTCTGAGGTCAGCTTGGTCTCTACAGTGAGTTCTGGGCTAGGTGAAGCTACACAGTGAGACTGGTCTCAAAATGAATAAAATCACAATTGTTTGCTGATGAGGAGATCTGCAACAGAAGATCTGGATGCAGCGGGGCAGCAGGAGCTGCAGAGGGGAAGGTCCAGGCCATACTGTAAGATCAGATGGCTGGAAGGCCATGGTCCTAATGTAACAGCAGCCCAGGACTCTATAGTGCTGTCCTGTGTCCTCAGCAGCAGGTTCTCTGTGGCTTAGGCTAGTGCAGGGTTCTTACAACTTGGATAATATTTACTATCACCCAAATGGGCCCAAATCAGAGGCATTATGACTGAAAGATGACAGGGATTCAGTCTAGCTCCCCAAGGGTCATTTCAGTGCATTTGAAATGCTTTCCTGCATGCCAGGAATGAGTTGTGCTTATAGCAGCATAATGATTATGCTGAGATGATGCTCTGTGACTTGGGGCCCAGTTTATGTTGTGCTGAGGATCCAACCCACGGCTTTGTGCACACTAGGGAAGCACTTGAGCATCTGAGCTGCACAGCCAGCCCATGAAGCCCTTAGTTTCAGAAGAGGGGAGGTGTTAATGCTGAGAAACAAGGTGAGTCTGGTTAACATTTCCACAGATTGCTTTAGGATAGTGTAGGTAGTGGCTATTCCTCATTGTCGACCTGACTGATCTGGACTGAACTACAATTCAGAATTGGAAGGCTCACTAGTGATCCTAATCTGGAGGCAGGGAGATATAAGTTTCTGACCTGGATCTTGGCTTGGAGATCTTGCGGCAGAGTGGCTATGAATTCCAGAAGATTAAGAGTGGGAGATCTCTGAGTTCAAGGTCATTTGGGATTAAAGGCACGGTGGCACACACGTTTAATCTGGGCCACACCTTCTGCTGGAGACCTACATAAGGACATTGGAAGAAGGAAGGTTCTCTATACTTTGCCTGTTTGCCTTGTGGGACTGAGCAACTGCTAGACCCTTGGGCTTCCATTCACAGCTGCTGCTGACCATGGTTGGGAGTTGGACTACAGACTGCAAGTCATCAACAAGTCCCCTTACTGTCTAGAGACTACCCATAAGTTCTGTGACTCTAGAGAATCCTGACTAATACAGTACGAAGTGTCAATCCACTAAGCAAGTGTGTGGCACTCTCCTGCGCCCAGGCCCACCCAAGCACTGTGCTAGAAATAGACGCAGGCATGCCTGGGAGAGAAGCCAGGGAGCGGAGCCTAGGACTCGCTCAGCGGTCTCCTGAGTGAGCCAGGAATAGTGTAATATACTACATTTGAGTCCAAAGTAGGAAGGTTCCTACAAGTTTGCGGCCAATATGGTCTACATAGCAAGATCCATATCACCTATGGCTACACAGCAAGAGCCTCTATAAAATGAAAAATAAGTAAATAACACTTGAACGGCCAGGCTCCCATGGGGAAACTCTAGAATTTAGTACAGCCTGTTCTCCCTGAGGCTCTGATGATTGGGCAGGACCAAGGAGGATGTTCTAATCTGGGATAAAGCCAAGGCCTATTTACAGGTGAGTTGTCCCTAGGAGCTCAGGACATAGCTCTGGCAGGCTGTGCCCGCTCCCCCACCCCCACTGGTCTCCCTAAGACCCACACAGGTGCAGGTTTACCTGACCTGCCAGACTGCCATCAGGTCTGATGTCTCTCCATAGACTCGGACCTTTTGATAATAGTCCTATGGGACAGTGCTGCCCTCTGTGGGGTGAGGAACCCCTCCTTAGAACAGCTCCAAGGTCTGCTGGAGGTCAAATGTCCAGTTTATTGATCTGTATTGCTTTAGGCTTCAGAGACTGTAACACTGAACACCTTATTGCAGAGAACTAAATGAGGAAAGATGGAGCCAAAGAAGCACAGGAAGAAGACAAAGCAGCAAAGAGAGGCTGTGGCTGACAGTCAGTGCATTCAGAGAAACCTGTGGGAGGGAGATACAGGGTACACAGAGCATCACCTGACTGCAGTGTCTGTCAAGGCACAAGACGGCTCCATAACATGCCACTCAACGCAGCCCAGAGGTGGGGCCCTCAGTTAGCACGTGCTGAGTTCCATCCCCAGCACCACAGACCCCAACAAAGTGACACGTGAGCAGAAACCAGAAGGAAGCCAGCCGGTTGTACGCCAGAGGAGAAGAGATTCCAGCCTGAGGGAACAGAGTAGGGGTATGGCTGGCATGTGCAGAGAGGATCCGGGAGGCCAGGGGCTGGGATCAGGCACAGGCTGGGATCATGAAACTCTCCCCAGCGCTTGAGAGGTCAGAGGGTGCAGGGCTGCCTGGCCCACTGCAAGGGCCTCAGCTTCTGCTCCAAGAGGAAAACCACTGGAGGGTTTGAGCAGAGCAGTAACTGGATCTCTCAGAGGGCTTAGCACAGCCCTCTAGCCTCCCTGTTGAGAACAGTTTGCACTAGGGCAGGACAAAAGGGGGGCACTGGGAGACCATTGGGGTGTCCTAGGTAAAGGAAGGCAACAGTCTAGACCCAGTGGGAGTGTGAGCAGTGATCTCTTTCAGATTTATGCTGAAGACTAAGAGAAAATGGGATCTAAGAGGACCCAGATCTTTTGGCCCAGCATCTGAAAGAGTAAAGTCCCTGGGCTTAGAATAACAGGAACTTGGGAGGAATCGGCTTGAGAGTTTGGATTACAAACATTCACTCCTAAGTGAAGACATCAGACTGGTTCTGTAAATCAAGATTGGAGGGAGTTCCAGGCAGAAGATGGAAGAGAAATGGTATTTGACAGATCCGATGACCTTGTGAAATGGGAGAAGGGGAAAGAACTAAAGAAAACAGAATCTGGCAGAGCTCCTGGGTTGTACTAGAAACCACTGTCCTGCCTTCAGAGCCCAGTCACTAGGTTCTTATCTCCAGAGTAGGTTGGCTCTTGGACCCACTCTTCCTCTGAGGGGAACGGAAAGAACTTGGGAATGCAGAAACACACTGGATTCTAGGGGCTCTAATCACAACATGGGGTAACACAAGGGACTCCCTGGGTCTCCCTTCTGCTTTGTGTCTCCCTTCAGCCCTCACTCAGCGCTCGGTGCCCCTCTCTTCCCTATTCTGTAGCCCCACCCAGGAAGCTAACCTTGTGCTCTCTCCCTTAGCTACACAGATGTCATTGATGTTGTGCAAGCCCTGCAGACTCACCCAGACCCAAACGTCAGGTCCTATTTAACCATTGGTGCCGTCACGGTGTGTGTGGAGCCCCTGAGGTGCTACGTGGAGCACAGGTAGACACTTAGAACTGCCTCCAGACCATGATGTGGTACTGAAGTAAACTGTAGTGAGTTTCCCTCCCTACTGGAATGAGACAGGTCTTTACGCAGGCTTAGCTTGTGGAACCACAGCAATCTATGGTATATGCAGTAAGTACCCTGTTGCTCTTTGACTTGTATAAAGTCCTTAAAAGTCTCAGAACAGGCTACATAGGATTACAGAAAACAGGCTTCATTTGGCTCTGTGAGAACAGAAGTCTTGTGTAATGGATCCTAGGTTCAGTCCCAAGCATTTCCAAGAGAAAAAGGAAATGAGGTGGAGGAGGAAGGCAACTGTGAGGCTTCTCAGATCCAAGCAAACTCCGGAAGGCTTCCTCCTCAACAGCTCTGAGAGCCAAGTGTCCTCATACCCCTTCCCCAATGCAGCATTTCTAAATAATAAACCCAAATGTAGAAGGGCTGCAGGGAGAGTTGCCATTTTTTTGTAGCCCTTCTAGGTCCATTGTTCTCCCTGTTGCCTAGGAAAGCCCCTGGGACCTTTCTGACACTTACTTCAGTCAGAAGTTCACGAACATAGAATGGAGCTAGGAATAGTGGTGCGTGCCTTCAATCCCAGCACTTAGGAGGCAGAGGCAGGCAGATCTTTGTTTGAGGCCAGCCTGATCTACAGAGTGAGTTATGGTTACGTAACTCAGCCAGGGCTACATTGTGAGACCCTGTCTCAAACAAAACAAAACAAAACAAATGAACAAACGAACCTAACTTTGCTCCCTCTATAGGTTGAACCCTTCCTCTATCCCCACCCCTCTGTCCTGCTCTCTAATAACCCCTCACATGAAGGTCCATTCATCTCCCCTCTCCCTTGAACCCTATTCCTTCTCAAACACCTAACAGAAATATGTGATAAAGTCTGAGTATGGAGGCAAAGGTCTGTAAGCCCAGCACTCAGAAGTTAGCTGGGCTCAAATAAACACAATAAAGAAAGTCATAAAAGCAATAAATGAGAGTGAGGAGCTGGAGACCCTGCTCAGTGCTGAAGATCGTGTGTTGCTCTTGAAGAGAACCTGAGTTTGGTTCCCAGAACCCATGTCAGAGTAGCTCACAACTATCTGTAACTCCTGCCCCAGGGAAATCTGATACCTCTGGTCTCCTCTGGTCTCCTCAGGCCCCCACACTCCTGTGCATATATCCACATACAGATATATAAACTTGCACAGTTAAAAATAACAAAAGTGAAATCTTTACATAATAATTTAAAAACTTAAAAAACAATAAATGGATGTTCCAACATGTGTTCAATAGACATAATTTAATAAATAAGTTATTAAAAGAATATGAGTATATAATCTACTTAATAAAGAAATAAGACTTAAATTGAGTGACTATAATAATGGAATATAAAAATATAAAGATTAGAATGTGTTTTAATTGGTAGAGTGTCTGTCTTCCAGTGTGCATGAAACCCTGGGTTCGATAACCAGCACCACATAAAACTGAGCATAGAAGCACGTGCTCTAAGATGTGGAAGCAGGGGGATTAGAAATTCAAGTTCATCCTCAATTGCATATGAACTTCCAGGTCAGCTTCCAATGCACAAGATCCTGCCTTTTTTAAATGGTGGGGGGGAGGGGGAGGGAAAGGCAGGGGCAGGGGAGGTGATGGTAAGGACAGTTGGATGTCTTTGTGGGTAAAGGCTTTTGTCACCAAACTGGATGGCATGAGTTCGATTCCTGGGATCTGCATGGGAGAGGAAAGAACATATTGAAGTTGTCCTCTGACCTCCCCAAGGTATGTATGCTCACCGCCCTATCACACTCACATAAAATAAATAAAACATAAATAAAATTAGCAGCATAAATAGGTAAGTAATAGGAAGTATGAATATTAGTGAACAATTTCTTTGTTTTTCAGATTGGGAGATCAAAAATTTAAAAGCGAACAAATTAAGATTGCTAATTTTGCTCTTTTTTTAGGTATGAATGGGAAATTCCAGAAAGTAATTTACTGTAATGATTTACCGATATTCTATTGAAAACCTAAGGAGTGGCCCATGGCATATGGAACACCGTAAAAGAATTACAGGAACCACAATCACAGACAGCAAGTTGCAGCCTGGGCTACACAGAAGATTCAACACTCCAATTTAGGGAGAACCTGGCTCAAAAATAAAAAGCAAGATTTAAATAAAAGGTACTAGCTTACAGTTCGGTGGCAGAATGTTTGCCTAGAATATGCAAGGCTCTAGGGTTAATCCCCAATACTGAAAACACACCGACACAAACACCCAGTCCCAGCTAACTTTAACTGTCAACTTGACTTAGCCTAGAGTCACCTGAAGATAGAATCTAGTCTCCACTAAGGCTTTGCCTGAATCAGATGGCCTGTGGCTATGTCCTTGGGGTTTGTCTTGTTAGGCGGCCAAGTAGTCCTGGATTGTAAAAAAGAAAACTTGCTGATAAGAGCTGCCTTAGAATTTGGGGGATGACATTCAATGGAGTTTGTTTTTGGTAGAACAGCCATTTTACTGTTAATTCTACCCACCCATGAGCATGGGGAAATCTCTCCATCTTCTGATATCTTCCTCAATTTCTGCCTTCAAAGACTTGAAGTTTTTGGGTGTTGTTTCTCTGAATTCTTTCTCAGTCCATTTGTTTAAGATTTATTTATTTATTTATCTATCTATCTATTTATTTATTTATTTAATGTATATAAGCACACTGTAGCTGTACTGATGGTTGTGAGCCATCATGTGGTTAATAGGAATTTGAATTCAGGATCTCTGCTCGCTCCAGCTTAAAGATTTATTTATTATTATATCTACATACACTGTAGTTGTCTTCAGATGCACCAGAAGAGGGAGTCAGATCTCATTACTGATGGTTGTGAGCCACCATGTGGTTGCTGGGATTTGAACTCAGGACCTTCAGAAAAGCAGTCAGTGCTCTTAACCCCTGAGCCATCTCTCCAGCCCTCTCAGTCAATTTGTATATAAAAGTGTTGCAGGTAGTTTTATGCTCTACCCGCCTTTGCTCTGGGAAGTGATCATACCAGCCCCCACCTGGCTTCCCTTGAATCCTCAGACAAAAGACATAGGCACACAGTTGTTCAATTTCAAATTGCCTTCTTGGCACAATTGCTAGCCACTACTCTCTCTCACCTGGAAAATTGTGCCTTTACCAATTTCTTATCCCTGTCTCTCTGCCCTGAACTTCAGCTGCTAAACTCCCCTGACCACCCATCTGTAGGAGCAGCCTGTGTGGCCACTCAGATTGATATCTCACATGGTTTCCCAGTTCTCCTCTCTCCAAAGCATGTCAAACTCCTTTCTCCTCCCTTGCATCTCCCTACCTGCCACCAGAGACTGAAGTCCCACCTGTACCTTCAGTGTAGCAATTGGCTCAAGGCTTTCTTGCTGACAGATCAATAACCAATTGGGGAACATGACCCTAGCTGTGGGACTGTGGTAGGCAGCCTATTTTGGTTGAATGGGGCTTGCTCCGGTGACCCAATAGAGAAATCTACAAGGGATGGAAAGGCAAGCCACGTTCCCAGAATCAGGTGCCTGTTCATAATTCTGTGATTATCAGTCATGCAGACAATGTCCCAAGCTTCTGGAATTCTGGCATTCTGGCTAGACTCCACCTCCACAATTACCTAACTATAGCCAGGTATGCTCCTCCCCACAGTTACCTGGTAACAGTAAGATAGCCTGGTCCACTATAAGAGGGGCTGCTTGGCCCCTCCTCGCTCTCTTAAGCTCTCACCTTTCTTACTCTCTTGCCTTTCTTCTCTCTCTCCCCCTTTTCCCCTCTCTCCACATGGCCATGGCCAGACTCTCTCTTCCTACCTTCTCTCCTTTCTCCCTGCCTTTCTACAATAAAGCTCTAAAACCTAAGTCTTGATGATAGACTGTCTCTGATCATCAAGGCCCGCCATACTTGAACGATGGGATAGGCTTTCTCCTAACGAACAACGTCTAACCTCCCACCAGAAGGCCATCCTGTGCTCCAGCCACAGACCTGACCAAGGACTACCTACGTGGGAACCACCCAGCGCCCCCTTTCGCCCTGCCCTCTCCTCCCTTCATCCCCAGTCTGAGTGCTGCCCCGGGGCCCCTATTCTGTTCTCAGCTTCTCGGCAGCAGCGTGGGATGCCGGGGGCTGAGAACCTGGTACCTGGGGCTGTCCCTTGTTCACCACCCGCCGTGTGGGGTCAGTGGCTTAACACAGCCAGACACCCACCCAGGGCTGTGTGGCAAGCGTGCACAGTCATCACGAGTCCGCAGTCCTCCCGTGTCCACCCACCCAGATCACTGGAGCTCTGGTGGGACTCGGGTTCTCTCTCACTCCCCTCTTTTCCCCACACCCACGGTCCCACACCTAGCATTAGAACTGACCCCTACATAAAAGACTTACTGATTTTTTTAAAGTTAATTTTGTATCCAGCCACTTTGCTGAACGTGTTGATCAGCTATAGGAGTTTCACACTGGAATTTTGAGTCACTTTTATAAACTTTTATATATCATCTGCAAATAAAGACACATTGACTCTTTCTTTCCAATCTATATTTCCTTGATCTCCTTCAGTTGTCTTACTGCTCTGGTTAAGACTTCAAGTACTATATTGGATAGATAGATAGAAAGAGTGGATAGCCTTGCCTTGTTCCTGATTTCAGTGGAATTTCTTTGAGGTTCTCTACATGTAATTTGCTGTTGGCAATGAGCTTGCTGTAAACTGCCTTTATTATGTTGAGACCTATCCCTCGTATCGCTAGTTTCTCCAGTCGTCTTATCATGAATGGGGTTGGAGTTTGTCAGAGACCTTCTAATGAAATGATCATGTGGGATTTTTTCCTTTCAGTTTGTTTACATGATGGATTATACTTAGTGATTTTTACATATTGAACCATCCCTGCATCTCTAGGATGAATCCTAGTTGATCATAGTGAATGATCTTTTTTATATTCTTGAATTTGATTTGAAAGTATTTTACAGATTAGAAATAGAATAGATTCTATGGGTTGACTAGAGGCATGTAGGACTGGGAATGAGAAGATCAGGTGGGGAGGAAAGGGGGTTGAAGGAGGGAATCCAGGAAGAGATAGCTAGAACTGAGGAGCTTCTGAAGGGTAATATGGAAACCTAGTGCAGAGGAATCTTCCTAAAATATATGAAGCAATCCTAATGAGGTCTCCTAATAATGGGGGATACGGAGTCCCAACTCATCTTTTGTCTTCAAACAGAGCTTCTAGGGCCAGGACTGTGATATGTTCAGTAGCGTTGTTGGCCAAAAGGATCCCATGGCAATCTCTAAACAACCCAGGCTATTGCTAAGACGATACATTGTTCTCCAGAAACTGACAGCAAGTCCCCATTGCCAAGGACAACACCTACACAACTCATTGAACATGAGAAGTCTAACTAGTACCTATATGGAACCTTTAACAACTACATTCTAGTATCTTTGGTCCAGGAAGGTACTCTATAGGCTACCCAAAAAGAAACATATACATCAAGCCAACCACCAAACAATCTGTCCCACCTGCAAGATATGCAAGGGCAACAGTGGCACAGACCTTGTGGGAGTAGCCATCCAGTGTCTGATGTGACAAGAAACACTCCACAAGATGGGACCCACACCCAATACTGCTTGGATGACCAAGAACCATAGTCTAGGGTAAAACAAAACACTGTAGATAGATAGATAGATAGATAGATAGATAGATAGATAGATAGACAGATAGATATTAATAAAATCACTTCTAATGATATTCTGCTATATTCATAGATCTGTGCCTTATTCAGCCACAATTAGGGAAGCTTCCTTCTGCAGCAGA
The DNA here is from genome assembly GCF_900095145.1 of Mus pahari. Taxonomy (NCBI): domain Eukaryota; kingdom Metazoa; phylum Chordata; class Mammalia; order Rodentia; family Muridae; genus Mus; species Mus pahari. Next base: position 114,235,639 of record NC_034592.1, read on the forward strand.
AGGGAACAGATGCAGAGACTCACAGCCAGACATTACTTGGAGAGAGTCCTCCAAACACTCAGCTCTAAATGGGACTCCATCAAATCCATCCCCTCAGAGTTTAGGGAAGCCTGCAGAAGAGGAGGAGGGAAGGGGGTAAGATCCAAAAGGGATGTAGGACACCTGGAGAACAAGGCCTCTGAGTCAGCTAAGCAGGATCATGTGGACTTATGGAGACTGAAGCAGCAAGCACAGGGTCTACTCGGGTCTGCACCAGGTTCTTTATGTATATATTATAGCTTTCAGTTTAGCATTTTTATGGGATTCCTGAGTGTGTGAATAAGTGGGTCTCTGATTCTCATGTCTTCTCTTGGGCTCTTTGCCTTCTGTTGGGTTGCATGGTGGCGCCTTGATGTGATCGTTTTGGTTTAGCTTATTGTATTTTATTTTGTCATCTCCTAGACGCCTGTTCTTCTCTAATGAGAAACAGAAAGGGAGTGGATCTGGATGGGAAGGGAGGAGGGGACGAACTGGGAGGAGCAGAGGATTGTGAGTCTGTGATCAGGATACACTGTATGCAAAAGAATCTATTTTCAATAAAATGTAAAAAGGAAGGAAGGAAGGAAGGAAGGAAGGAAGGAAGGAAGGAAGGAAGGAAGGTAGGAGGGAGGGAAGGAAGAAGAAATTAGCTGAGCATGAGCCAGTGAGCCAACAAGCATCTTCCTCCATGTTTTCTGCTTCAAGGTCCTTTTGAGTCCTGTCCTGAGAGATAAAATAAGCCCTTTCCTCCCTAAGTTGCTTCTGGTTACAGTGAATTTTGTTTTGTTTTGTTTTTGTTTTTGTTTTTGTTTTTGTTTTTGTTTTTGTTTTTCAAGACAGGGTTTCTCTGTGCAGTCCTGGCTGTCCTGGAACTCACTCTGTAGACCAGGCTGGCCTCAAACTTAGAAATCCACCTGCCTTTACCTCCAAAGTGCTGGGATTAAAGTCGTGTGCCACCACTGCCCAGCTTACAGTGAAATTTTAAAAATATAATTATTATACATTACATGTATGTGTCTGTATATATGAGTGAAAATACCTCTGGAGACAAAAGGAGTCAGATTCCCCTGGAACTGGAGTTACAGCTGATGTGGGTGCTGGGAACTGACTTCAAGTCCTCTGGAAAAGCAGTGTGTGGTCTTAACCACTGAACCATCTCTCAACTTCCCCTAAAGTGTTCTATCGCAGCAGAAGAAAGGAAACTTGGACACACACACACCTTTACACACACAAATGTGAGTGTATCTTGGTGGTAGAGTTCATGTTTACCATGTATAAAGATCTAAGTTCATTTCCAACAATACATAAATAAAAAAATAATAAATAAATAAATAAATAAATAAATAAACAAACCCATCCCTGTAACACGGGTATTTGAAAGACAAAGACAAGACAGTCATTGCAAATTCTAGGCCAGCCAGGACTGCATAGGCAGACTCTGTTCCAACTACTCCACCCAAAAATTTAACTTGCTAAGGCTAAGCACAGAAATAAGAGAGAGAGAGAGAGAGAGAGAGAGAGAGAGAGAGAGAGAGAGAGAGAGAACAAGATCTGTTAGGCTAAAAATATACACACAATAGGGATTGGGAATTTAGCTCGGTGGTAGAATACTTGCCTAGCAAGCGCAAGGCCCTGGATTCCACCCTAAGTTCAGCAAAATTAAAAATATAAGCTGGGTGTGGTATATACCTTTGATCTCAGCACTTGAGAAGCAGAGTTTGAGGCCAGCCTGGTCTACATAGCAGGTCTAGCTATTGTGAGCAGTGTAGCAATGAATGCAGATGTGTGAATATTGTCACAGTAAATTCAAAATTCTTTGGGTATGTGCCCAGGAATGGAGCATTTGGGTCTTATGACAGATCTGGTTCTAGTCTTTTGAGAACCTCCAGACTGGCTGTACTAGTTTATACTCCTACCAACAGTATACAAGGATTCTCCTTGTCCCACATCCAGGCCAGCATCTGTTGTCATTTGTATTTACGATGACTGACGAGTGAGATGGATTCTTGCTAAGATTAAATACATTCGTGATTAACTCCAAGTTACCAATAATGTTTCAGTGTTGCGTTAATGAAAGAAATAAAAGCACTTCCCCCGGGAGTCATTAAACCAAGAATGAATCCAGATTTTAATTCTCTTCTTGGTGCTCTGTGTCTTTCGCCCTCTGACTATTGTATGAATCTGACCTGTGCCTGTCTGAAAACTGTCTTGTGAATCTGTGCCTGTGTGTGTCTGTCAGTTGTGTCACTGTGTCTATCCCTAACAAAGGGTTTTATTCTCCTTTTTTATTGACTAGCACAGAAATTATCACATGGGGAAAGAATGAAGGATATTTTAAAAAAAAAAAATTTTAAAGAATTTCACAAATGATTATGTCTGACTCCAACTGACTCCAAGTGACCAGATAGCGAACAGTATTATAAACACCGTCTCTCACTCAATATCCATAAATGTTGCATTCAACATTGATGGTGAGTATTCATTTACAAAAGTCTCTGTGTTTGCTGTTTTCAGTAAAAGATACACATTCATTACTCTGTCTAGGGGCGTGGAAGAGCACATAATTTAAGATTGAGGCTATGCATTAGCTTAGGTTGTAAAGGTTGATTGGCTGGGAAATCCTCCACAAGTAATGTTGGTTGTTACATTGATTTCTCAAAGGAAGGTCAAACAAACAACCTGAGTGCACAGAAGGACCTCAAAGTGTATTATTAAGTCTGGCTGTGGTGTCCAATTAAAGTTCCAATCTCAGAATCTGATATTTTTGGCTACAGAATCTTTCTTTGTATGTCTTTATCTATTGAGGGGATTGTGAGAACACTTCATTATATACGTGGAGGTCAGAGGACAGCTTGCAGGAGTTGGTTCTCCTCTTTTACTATGGGACTCTGGGGTTAGAACTCAAGTCACCAGGCTTGGTGCCAGAGGCCTTTACCCACTAAGCTACCGTGATGGGTCTCTGAGTTAGTGATTTTCCTGTATGTTCTGAGACTTCCTTTATGCCCTAATATGTGATCAGTTTGGGAGAAAATTCTGCAGACTTGTGAGGAGAACGTGCATTCTTTAAGTACTTAAGTAGATGCAGTGTTCTGTAGATGTCTGTTAAGTCTATTTGATTTATGCCATTTAACTCTAATAATTCTCTTTGATTTTTGTTTGGATGTCCTGTTGGTAAGCCTGAGGTACTAAAGTCACCAATTATCACTGTTCTGGTTTAATTGGTGGTTTTAGATCTAGTAGTACTTGTTTTATGAAATTGAATGCAGCTGTGTTTGGAGCATAAATGTTTAGGATTGTAATATATTGTCAGTGGATTTTTCCTTTAGTGAGTATGAAGTGTCCCTCCATATCTCTTCGGTTTGGGTCTGAAGTCTGTTTTACTGGGTATCGGAATAGCCACTCTTGCTTATTTCCTGGTTCTGTCTGCTTGGAACACAAATAAAAAAATGTAAAAGTTGTTTTAAAATCTAGAAACACTTAGCTTGAAGCTGGATTAGGGAAAGTGACCCAGAGTTCATATTCTCTTTAAGTCACTGCCCAGCTATCAATGTGTGCAAAACTCACAATATGTCCAAAGCAGGAGGCTAAGCTTCATCCCCCCCTCCAAGAGCTGATTCATCTCAGTGAGGGGTCCTGATGGTGACACAGCACACTTATAAACCGCACTCTCCAGCCCTGCTCACAAGGCCACAACTACCTCCAAGGAAGCTGAGAGATACTGTCTCCTGCCCCTTCATGTTTTCCCCTTTGAGACAGTAGCACTATGTAGCCCAGTCTGGCCTGAAACTCCACACCTTCCTACCTCCACTTCCCAAGTGCCAGGATTACAGAAGCTACCACCACCCTCTAAGAAACACATTGTTTATTGGCATGGCCCTTTCACAGCCCAAAGAGAGCATTCTGTCACAAGAAAACAGGAGTGAAAGAACAGGTACCATACTTGACTGGACTGAGGGAGGAACGTTATCTTCCCCGGCATTTCCCTTCATCTTCATCTTGCTCCTTTTTGCACCATGAGGCCCCGGGGCAATTCTGTGGAGCAGGAGCTAACAAGAAATATCCTTCCCAATTCATCCCCAGGATAGGTGAAAGAACCATGCAATTAATCTACCTTCCAGTGGTCAGGATTAAAAGGCAAAAATCTCGGGGCTGGTGAGATGGCTCAGCGGTTAAGAGCACCGAATGCTCTTCCAAAGGTCCTGAGTTCAAATCCCAGCAACCACATGGTGGCTCACAACCATCTGTAACAAAAATCTGATGCCCTCTCCTGGAGTGTTTGAAGACAGCTACAGTGTACACACTTATAATAAGTAAATAAATAAATATTAAAAAAAAAAGGCAAAAATCTCAAATAGCTCCTTCTACCATCTCTCCAAGCCATCACTTCAGTGCACAGGGATGTCCTGGCCTCTGCCCTCGAGCTACTCTCTGAAGTCCTTGTCTGGATCCTACCATGATGATGAAGCACAGCTACACTGGTGACTCTGGGATGGCTGAGGTTGATGGAACTGGGAAAATCTTTGTGAACTTCGCAGGCAGGTTAAACAAGTGAGGTGAGATCAGTCCTAGACTGAAAGAGCAGCTCAAAGACCTAGGAAAAATGGCAGAATGGTCTGTTTCCACCCCATTTGGTTTCATTGTTCGACAGCATCCACGGTATCATGGAGCATGAAGAAGCAAGATGAAACACAAGAGGGAAAAGTCCTGGGGTTCTTTTTCTAGGGTTGTAAAACACACATATAAATAAACGGAATGGAAGGAGGGAGGGAGAGAGGGAGGAAGGGAGGGAAGGAAGGAAGGAAGGAAGGAAGGAAGGAAGGAAGGAAGGAAGGAAGGAAGAATGGATAGATGGATGGAAGGAACTCTAAAATGAAGACATCAGTGCAGAACAAGTGGGGTTTGGAGTCCTGGGTAAGAGACCATAATGCCTGCAGTTTGCGTGGTAGAGTTACCACACTGGTGGGATCACTGACTGCCAAGTATGTTGATCCTCCATGCCCTATGTGCACAGCTTCCTCCACCTGACATACCCTTCCTCTCCATAGGGTCCACCCCTAGTCATTCTTCGGGGTTCACACCCAACCCAACCCACCCCCACAGGGCTGGAGGGATGGTTCAGTGGTTAAGAGCATTGACTTCTCTTCCCGGCAACCACATGGTGGCTCACAACCATCTGTAATGGGATACGATGCCGTCTTCCGGGGTGTCTGAAGACAGTGACAGTGTACCCATATACATAAAGTAAATAAATCTTTAAAACAAAACAACCCTCTTCCAGGCTTCTGTTGTCTGCATGGGAGCCCTGATAGGACAGACAGGCTGCAAGTGGGAGCCCTGGTAAAGATTGTGGAAGTGAGGCCTATCTTAATGAGCTGGCTACCATCTAGGACAAAGAACAACAGGGAAATGGAACCCTGTTCTGTTTTTCTGTTTATGAAGAAGAAGGCATCAACTAAGGGGTCACTGAGGAGGCCCTGATCACCAGACTCCTGTGCAGCTGGGAGGAGCTGGGTCTCTAAGACCTGAGACCACAGGCCACAGAGAGGAAGTCCATCTGGGCGGCCCAGCAGGCAGAGTAATTCCTGGAAGGAAGCTCACATCTCAGGAATCTGGTAGAGAGGAACAAGGTTGACTCTGTCAAGGAGTTGCTCACTGCCAGGATCCAGGATCAGACAACAGGAGGAATGGGCCACCAGCTGGCCAGCCTGGCTTTGAACTGGGAAACAGCACTGTGCACAGTCATTAACCCATCCTGTGGCTCAGACAAGAGTGAGGCTCAAAGGGGCGCAGCCTGCAGGGTCTGTATCTGGCTGTCCCCCTTTTTCTCAGTCGCAGCTTCCCTGGCTACTCAGTGAACTGAAGGGAGCATCCGAGCAAGGTCCCTAGCTAGGTACTGCACATTCAAGCCCAGAGCACAGGTCCACAGTGAGACAGCCTGCCCTTCCCTCCTTCTCTTCCCCTCACTTCCCCTCTCCTCCCCTCCACTCCCCTTCTCTTCCCCTTCCCTTCCCCTCCCTTCTCTCCCTGTGGACATGCATGCCTCTGTGTGTGTGTGTGTGTGTGTGTGTGTGTGTGTGTGTGTGTGTGCGTGTGCGTGTGTGTGCATTTTCATATACTTTCTTTGGAACAGAACTAACAGTCAGGCTTGACTAGAAAGTTGGAGCACAAATATAAAGTTCTGTCTATTGGCCCTTAGCATCAATGGGCTTAGAGAGCAGAATAGCATGTCTTAAGTATTCATGTTACCTTCTACCCTAAAACTGCCTGCTTCTCTGCCATGTCATAGGTGCCAAGAGCAAGGAGCTCTGCTCTGCATTCCGAACCCAAAGATTCTTCTTAAATACCTATATGATGGTACCTGAGGCTAGGAGCATTCTAAGCAAACACAGCATCCGAAGTGAAATACAACGGCCTAGTTTCTTCTAAAGGCCCACAGAAGAGAGGGATGGTGGTGAGGAGGCCATACCCAGGGCTAGCCCAGGTGGAGGAAATGTTCAGAAGCCCGGGTCTGTGCCTGAGGGGCATGAGAGGTGTCAGAGGCTGGGCCTGGGAAGGACAGTTAGGAACACTGGCCAAGGGTAGTGCATGCTTGGAATTATGGGATCGCCTGTGGGTTTGGCAGGAAGAGAGTGGGATTGGTGGCATGCTGAGCAGGATTTCTGGGTTTGAAAACTCACCAGATACACATTAGAAACCAGAAGCGTGGGCCTGGAAGGGAAGGCACCCGCTGGAAGGGGAGGCTATGAGCAGAGCCTCAGGGAAGGACCAAAGAAAGACTAGAAAAGGCCTGAAAAGCAGAGGGCACACTCAGAGGTGACCAGAGGAGTTAGAAACCCCCAAGGACAGTGGGTAGGCCCACAGTGACACTAGAGAAGAGCAGGAGGGAGAAAGGAGGACCCATCGAGGAGAAGGGCAGGCACTCAGCAGGTCCTTCATCCACGCCCATTGGGCCCAAACTTTCTACGGTGACAGAACCAAATCTCTAACATGGATGAGGATTCTTGTGAATCAGCTGCTGCCCTCTGTGTAGACGGTTAGGGTTAGGGATAGGGTTAGGGATAGGGTTAGGGTTAGGGATAGGGTTAGGGTTAGGGTTAGGG
>NC_034592.1:114242871-114315743 GCF_900095145.1 Mus pahari
GGGTTAGGGTTAGGGTTAGGGTTAGGGTTAGGGTTAGGGTTATGGATAGGGATAGGGTTAGGGTTAGGGTTAGGCATAGGGTTAGGGTTAGGTTTATGGTTAGGGTTAGGTATAGGATTAGGGTTACGCATAGGGTTAGGTTTAGGGTTAGTGTTAGTGTTAGGAGAGCTGTGCAGAGGTGAGACAGTTACTGAGGAGGAGTGAGGCAGGACCCAGGGTAGAGGTGGAGCCACATGAAGGGAGTGCCCTCAGGCCATCACTTTAGCTGGGGACCTGTAGCTGTGGCCCAGGGAGATTTGGATGGTTGAAACAAAAAATAAGAAGCAGGTATGTCAGATAGTTGGACCCTTAAGAAGGTCAAGCCCCTAGAAGCCTTGTAAAATGTCTTGTCAGTGAACAACTAGGCACAGGTCCTCCCCCTTCTCTGAGAAGGGGTTGGGGGAGGGACTCTGGATGCTGCAATGGGGATATAAAGTGAGTAAATTAATTTATCATAATTAAATTTAAAAAACCCACTAAAAAACGTCTTGTCACACATACCCTAACAGCCAAATACATAGACATGTGATACAGTGTCACACACATACTTCACGGGTGCCTCTGTTGTCAGTCAGGCAAGGAAACCTGCTCACTGGACACTTGGCTGGGACAGACACACCCCTCCAGCCCTGACCTTGTTCAGAAAGCCCTCTAGGACAGCAGATATAACAGCAAGCCCTAGCGAAGGGGACATTTTCTCTGGGCACAGTGAGAGAAGCTAGGCAGACCAGGAGGGAAACCGAGCTCTGGCAAAGGGTGACATGGTAGAGAAGCAGTTCCCCCTCCTTGTCTGCTGCTGGGTCTAGGGGACAAGGAGGTAAGGTCTATTAGCAGCTGGAGCCTTTGTGGGGCACAGGGACCAGAGGACTTGACAGGTACAGGACAGTCAGTGTAAGTCAGCTCTGGACAGAGCTCAGGCAGGGCAGGGTAATTCAGCTCTGGACAGAGCTCAGGCAAGCACCTGGCCAACAGGGTGTCCCCTACAAGTCTCCTGATTTAAGCCAGAACCTGGCATCACCAGGAGGTCCTGGGTTGATACAAGAAGGCTGTAAGCCTCATTTGAAAGGTTGAGGACTTCTCACTGTTGAGGCAAAATGGGAGGTCTCCAGTCAGACCTGAGGTTCCCAGCCTGGAATCCTAGCTTCTGCCTTTACCCTAAGTTCAGACAATGGGGATGAAAAAGTGTTGAGGAGACTGCAAAGACCTAGTACAAGGTCACCCTCCGTAGGGGACTAGACTCTGGGTAGCAGATGCCAAGGCCCAGCACCAGGGTGGGCAGCTGGGGAAATGTGAGCAGCAAAAGGTCTTTGAGGGTCTGGAATTCTCCGCACACCCTGCTCCTCCCCCTCTGCCTTCTCCCATCCCACCCCTCTGTGCTGCTCTCCGAGCAGGGGAGGCACCACTGGCCCGCTGGCCCGCAGTGCTGCTGTGTTGCGAGGAAACTGGGAGGGGCTCGGGCTGGGCCCCCTCGGCTGAGCCCCGCGCAGGCAGGCCCCGCCCCGGCTCGCACATCTGGGCGGCGAGTGAGGCCATCCGGCCTGGGGGAGGGTGCAGAGACGGGCCTGGCGCACGTCGAGGTCCACTGTAGGCTCCGCTGCAGGACTCTGAGCTAGCACCCAGGCGACAAGACCCGGCGGAGCTGTCCGAGGGGCGGAGGTGAGCTGGGGAAGGACCTCTGGGCTTCCCGGAGAGTTGCAGAGGCTGCCCTGGGGAGCTGTGAGCCCACTGGCTGGGTGGGGGCAGGTCTGCAAGCTCCTCAAGGAGGCGGGCCCGCTGGCCTGGACAAGGGGAGGCAACTGAGCTCTGGCTCCTACCTGGGGCTATGGAACTCCACTGGAGTTTTGGTCTGGAGCAACTGCTGCAGGGGAGGTGGGGTGGGGCCTGGCAGGATAGTCGCTGTGGACTGGGGCCTGCTCACTTAACCAGTTGTGGGGACCTGCTGCCTAGGCCAGAAGTGAGACAAGGAGTTGAATGTATTTGTGTCAAGGATTGCCTCAGGAGACGCCAGTCACTGAGATCCAGGGATGTGGGAGAGCGTCCAGGGTGATCAGGATGTCAACATTCCAGAGACCTCAGGTTTCTCTCAAAGAGGCTAAGGGTGGGAATCCAAGTTGGGTGGGGTCTGAGCTTCTATAAGGTTAGAGGAGTTATCTGTGGAGTAAGTCTGTTGACGGAGAAAAGAGAAGAAAGGAACACTTATTCAACTGCCAGGAACAGATGGAGCCATGAAGAGTGAAAATTTTCATTGGAGAGAGCGGCTTGGATGAACAGGCATTAGGTGTTGGTGGAACAGAGATTGTGAGCTGGTTATTCCCCTGATGACGGGATGATTAGGTTACCCAGAGCGGTGGTGCAGGCCTAAGAAGCAGAGCTGAGGCAGAGAGGGGCCGCCCGTGGCCATTCCCATCACCCCTAGCCATCACGGGAGGGAGTAGCCACCTCACTCCACAGCCTTTTCCTGGTCCCCTCTCCTTGAAGTCATCTCCTCATAGGGTGGGGCAGCCTTTTGGCTGCCAGTTCTGATCTGATCCTGTGGCCCCAGTTGACCGTAGCCTGCTGACAGTCCTGTTGCAATAAAGGGATGGCAGGGTGCTAGGCTGAGAGGCAGGGACCTGTTAAGATCTGAGTGGGTTCTTTGTTCTCATGGGCATCACATAGAAACAGGAAGCCCAGCGAGACGCACCTGTAGAGTTCTCACAGACGCGCAGCCTAACCACCCCATGAAAGAAGAGACCCTTGGAGAACTGTGTCCATCGGGCAAAAGGATTCTAGGCTACTCTGGGAGCTGGAGAAGTCTGAGTTCCCACTTGGCCACACCCAGTCCTGGACCTCAGTGTCTGACAGAAGGTCTGTCAGACAGTAATCGGGGATGTAGGTCAGGGTGAATCTGAAGAGTCGGAGTCATGAGGCCAAGAGTTAAGAGCTGCCCATAGTCAGGGCTAAATGGGTCTGGGTCTGGATTTGGCATGCATTTTCCACTGGGAAATAGGGTGACTTTCTGTAAACCAACTTATTCTACTCAGTGACTCTCAAACTCCGATGTTGGCACTGTGAAATTAGAAATTCCCCGGGATGGGGGTCTGCCTCCACCTGCTTCCAACTCTATACACTGGCCTAGCTGATGGGAGCTAAGTTGTCCCAAGCCCTCAGTCAGTATTCTCCTCGAGTGTTTTTGGGTACACATGCATGGTGCAGTGGGAAGGTCTTGAAGACACACAGGACACATGCGTGTCCTCGCACAGCAAGTCCTTTACCACCACCTCTTAGGGACCTGTGGAAACTCTGTCACAATGTGTTTCAGTTCCTACCTCTCTCTGTCAAAAAGAACTCAGGGTAGGTACAATAAAATTCCTAGTAAGACCCAGTACTAATCCACACAGAGAAGCAGAGGGCACTGTCCACACACTCCCAGCTCCCTGCCTCTCCCTGCACTTGTCATAGCTGGACCTGGTCCTTACAAGCCCAGTGTTACCCATTACACTGAGGTACAGAGAGGTGACACACTCATGTCAGGTGCCAGAGTGGGCCATAGTGGGAGGCACAGGCATCTACTTGTGACATGGAATTTAGCCTTAGATTAACAACTCAGTCTTTGTCTCTTGGAAGTTCAAGGTTATTTTTCACCTTCCAATAATAAGCATGGCCCAGAAAATCCATCCATCCATCCATCCATCCATCCATCCATCCATCCATCCGTCCGTCCATCTATCTATCCATCCATCTAAGTGGTTCTCAGTACCTAGCTCAAGTCTATGACAAATGCTCAGTATGTGTTACAGTGGGCTTTAAAACAGCAACATGCCAGTAAATACAGTCAGTTCTCTAAGAAAGAGAAAAGCCTGATTTGTAGTTTTTGCCAATTTCTTCGCTGTAAATATTCCTAGAGTGGCTGCTTTCGAGCTAACATCACTTTGTAAGTGGATGTACAACTGAGTTCCATTGTCAGCTCTGGATAGTTAGTGCTATCCAGCTATAGTGGACCCTCTCACCCTGAGGTGGGCTCTGCCCTGACTCCCGGGGCTCTTATGGGTCCCTCCATTAGCTCTGCCTTTTCTCTGCATCATCCCAGAGCCACAGCCCTCATCCTTCCTTAATTCCGACCCTGGAGCAGCCTCTCCGAGAGTCTAGAAATCTCCATGGTGCTGACCACACAGGGTACCCTGGATAGACAGGAGTCTTTGATACTCTGGCTGCCTTTCCATGATGGGGCTGGGTGTGTTCAGATGGTGTGTGAGCAAGGGTGTGCATGGGTGTGCCGCTGCCGGCCTCTGTGTCTGCCTGTGTTCTGTTAACAAAACTTCCTGATGAGGCTACAGAGAGCAGCCTCCACCTTTGTTTAAAGGAGTAGCCAGGCTCATAGATAAGAACAGTCGCCCATGTTTGCAGGCCACCAAGCATGGAGAACACTTGAAGGTTAATTAAATGATAAGGAGAATCTGAATGACCCTAGAAATCTCATTAAAATATAGGTTCTGGTTGGCAGTGGTGGCCCATGCCTTTAATCCTAGCACTTGAGAGGTAGAGGTGGACAGATCTCTAAATTTGAGGCCAGCCTGGTCTACAGAGCGAGTTTCAAGGCAACCAGAGCTATACAAAGAAACTGACTCAGAAAGAAACAAGAGGGGGGGGAAGGAAGAAAGAAAGAGAGAGAGAGAGAGAGAGAGAGAGAGAGAGAGAGAGAGAGAAGGAAGGAAGAGAGAGAGAGAGAGAGAAAGAGAAAGAGAAGGAAGGAAGAAAGAAAGAGAGAGAGAGAAGGAAGGAAGGAAGGAAGGAAGGAAGGAAGGAAGGAAGAAAGGAAGGAAGGAAGGAGGAGGGGAGGGAGGGGAGGGAGGGCAGAGAGGGAGAGGGAGAGGGAGAGGGAGAGATGTTTTGACTCAGCAGGTCAGCAATGGAGTCTGCATACCATAAGCCCCTGGGTAGGACAGTACTGCTGGTGCTGCCTCTGAGACCACACTGAGTAACAGAACTACAGATGAGTTGGAGGAACTTGCATAGAGCTTAGGCCCTAGAACCTAACAAATTCAAGTTCAAATACCTCCCATGTTAGGAACCAAACTATAACCATGGTTTATAATAATTATATTTATAATCTAATAGTAATTAATAAATAACGGTGGGCCAATAAATCAACTCAGACCAGCAAGCTGGCTCATGAGGTAAAAGCACAGAAACCTGACGTCTTAAGTTGATCCCTGGAGTTCATGGAAAGGTGGGAGGGGAGAAGGGACTCCTAGAAGTTGTCCTCTGACTTCCCATGTGACCACAGGCGTGTGTGCCCCATCTTTAACTTCTTCCCTCCAAAATAATAATTAGAAATTTAAAAATGTGTTTTAAAATGAAAATTCATGAACACATAACCTCCCTTGCTTCCGTCCAGGTCCTCATGTCTGCCCTTCTCGGCCAAGCTTGTCTGGTCTCTTGCTCGGCTGTATCTGGGGTTATCTGTCTGGGCCCAGGAGGACAGGTGTTTGCTGTCTTAAGGACTTCATTAAATTTTTTACTTATTTGTCTATTTTATTTGTGTGAGTATTCTACCTGCATGTGTGCCTGATGCCCACAGAAGTCAGAAGAGGGCTGGATCTCCTGTAGCTGGAGTTGTAGATGAATGAGAGCCACCGTGTAGGTGCTGAGAACAGAACCCAGGTCCTCTATGAGAACAACAAATGCTCTTAACTGTTGAGCCATCTCTCTAGTTTGTTTAAAGACTTCTTAAAATCACGTACCCTCACCCTCTTCTCTTGCTGGGCTTGTCATGGTCCTCGCCAAGCCTACTTCCACATGCCCAGCCTCCAGGTGACCTTTCTCTTCCCTTCCCTCCCATTCTTCCTTCTAGACTCCCATGGCAACGCCTCTCTAACACATACCTCCAACTCACAGACTTCTCCCCATCCCCAGACTACATATCTGATTGCTTGGGTTTTTACCTCCGTTTGAAACTGTATCCACACTCTGCCCCTTTCTGCCCTCGGCCAGGCCTGCAGCCTGTCTTCTCTACCTTCCCCTTCATCCCCCAGCTAAAGGCACACAAGTTGTCTCCCATGGCTCACTTAACTGATCTGATTAGTTCTGCTGATTCAAACCACTGCCCCTGAAATGTCTCCACTCATTCTGAGGTGCACATTCACTGTCAGCTGTAGCCTGGAGACGCATGGCGACCAGGCTGGTTTCCCCACCTGCACACTGTTCTGCACTCAGAGGCACCAAACTGCAAACATGGTCATGCTCCATCTGACCCTGAACTTCCAAACCTCCTAGATTTCCTGTTGTCCTTCACATAAAACCAAGTCTAAAGGAGGGCCCAGCCCAGGTCTCTCCCACAGTGACGTCATAGTTACATCCTTACTATGCCTATGGCATTGTCAGCGTTACTTTCTGATGCTTGTCTGATCATGGTCACCTGAGTTCCCAGAGCAGGTACAGAGCACAGTTTCCTAAACCACAGCAGGTGATCCCATTCTGAGGAGTCCTGACTAAAGCAGATAATATGAAAATTTGGCAACAATAAGTTGGCTGAATGGTCAATGACCAAAATTTACTTCAAAATCAAAATCTGAATGAATATGCTTGTCTCTGGCAGTGCTGGCCCACAGCAACCTTGGTTCTGAAGACACCACTCCGTTTGCACCATGCATGCCCGTCCACCACGAGTTGCTAGTGGAAGCTGACAGAAACACCTCAGTTCAGATTTGAGGCTGTTCTGTGATAGGAGTAACAGTGTTTTTACTGTACACACAATATTGTGTAACTACTACATGACTCCTTATAGAAACATGCTGGTTTAATTACAGAACACAAAGACTTTTAACATTCTACCAGCTTCCCTCAGGATAAACATCACTGGATTGTATTAAGTTAGAAAAAAATGGTGGGTTTCTTTTGGTTGTTTTTGTTTTTGCTTTTTAAAGGATGTTTGATTTTTATGACTTTTTACTTCATGTATGGATATTTTTGCCTGCATGTGCCTGTCTGTGCATCACTTTCATGCCTGGTGCCCCCAGACACCAGGAAAGGACATCGGATTCCCCTGGAACTGGAATTACAGATGGTTGTGAACTGCTGTGTGGGTGCTGGGAATTGACCCTTGTTCCTCTGGGAGCAGCTCTTTTTTGTTTTTCGAGACAGGGTTTCTTTGTATATCCCTGGCTGTCCTGGAACTCATTTTGTAGACCAGGCTGGCCTTGAACTCAGAAATCTGCCTGCCTCTGCCTGTGCTGGGATTAAAGGCGTGCGCCACCACGCCGGCTTTGGGAGCAGCTTTTAAGCACTGGGCAATCTCTTCAGCCATGATGATGTCTGATTTTAAAGATTACCGTTTGAGTTGCTGAGTTGAATTTCATTAAAAATAAATAAATGAATGAATTTTGACTTGAGATTAGAACAGAATTTCCTGCAGTTTCTGAAATGGAATTAAAAATACTTCTGTCATTTTGTCCTGTGTCCTTATAAAATCAAAATATCAGTCAACCCTGACAAATGTTGAAGATACTTTACATCCTGCAACATCAAATATTCAGCCAATATTTATTTGTGTATTGGTTTTGTTGAGACAGGTGTCATGTAGCACAGACTACCCTTCAACTTGATATGTAGCCAAGGTGAACCTTGGATTCCTGATCGTCCTGTGTTCACCTTCCGAGTGCTGAGAGTAGAAGCATGAGCCACCATGCCTCGCTAAGATTTAATTTTCATTGTAAAAAAGAAGCAAGCATATTCATCTCATTACTATTCAAATTTTTTCTATCTTTAGTAAGTGATGGAAATATGTGTGCATATGAGTGTGTGAGTGTATATATATATATGTAGTTCCTACAGAGCAACGATCACTTTTGAGCAAGCCTGGCCTATGGAGGCTGAGCTTTAGATGACATAAAGGAATTTGGTTAGATATGATAACAGAATTGTTAGTTAGGTGGTTTTCAAAATGTGATGACACCTTTATCTCCAAGAGAGACACACTCAAGAGTTTTTAGGAGAAATGGCGTGAGGCCGGGGATTAGTGTCAGGGGACTCTGGAACAGAGTAAAGAAATAGCAGGAATAGTGAAAGAGCAGCGGAGAAGGAAGTCTCATTTTGCTTGTTTGTTCTTGTCCACAGCTACAGAGACTGCAAGGATGCTGACTGTCCCAGAAATGGGCCTGCAAGGGCTGTATATCAGTAAGACCTCTTCTGCTCACCCCGCCCACCACCCCACTTGCCTCCGGATGGAGATTACTAGCTACTGCCCCCTGTTGCCTCTCTCAGCAGAGGTTCCTGAGAGCCATTCTATAAATTCCACTGTGTGTGTGTGGTGTGGTGTATGCATATGTGTGCAGGGGTGGCCTATGTATACAAAGTATCTGTTCAGAGACCTCTGTGTGTGGGTACATGCATCCTCTTGTCTGTATGAAAAGGCCTGGCATGTGCTTTGTGCAAGTGTGTGCATGGGACCCTTTGTGAGTGTGCAGGTAGATCCTTGTGCACAGCACAGCATCTGTGTGATGTGAGTGGTCTGCAGGTTGAGCTTGTGTGCTCTGAACCCCACACATCTGCTCTCATCTGAGTGGAGGCTTTCTGCTCTCTGCAGGGTGGGAGGCCAGCAGGCAGGAGGAACACTCCTCAGGAAGTCCATTCACAAAGACCTGGTGGGCCGAGCCCTTCCTTCCTGCCTCCCTTCCCAGGATCAAGCCATAGCAACCGCCTCTTACATTAGAGCTGACAGCAGGGCCTAGTCTGTACTGGACACCCCAGAGAGGGGATCTTGAACTGTAGTTTCGCTGTTCCTCTGGTACCCAGACACACTGCAACTGTGCCCAGGCACTTTGTACAGACCCACACATACATGCCTGGGTTATCACAGGATCACTTGGTTGGGCTGAGGGAGCACAGCTTGCTGTGGCCCAGGATACAGCCAATCAGACCCACTGACACAGGTCTTCGTGCTGGACCCCACCACTTCTGTTGCCAGCCTTCTAGCCCCACCCATCAATATCAGGGTCTCAGTGCCATCCCATCCCATGACCCTTAGCAAAACTTAGTATGAGGGTGACTGGTGATTTGGTAGACAGGTGTCCCGCTAGGCTGGCCTTTCTGTCCCACAAGTGTCTAATTCAAACCAGACCCGAGACCCTCCTGGAGATTGCTTTGCTTCCCAGCCCAGGCCTGGCCCTTCAGGGCGATCTCAAGAACCCTTCTGCCCCCAGTGCTAATGTGAATGTATGCATGTGTGCTGGGACAGGAAATCAAAATTCCTGGTGCTGTGGACATCCCCTGATGTTGAGAGGGGCTGGGGGTAGGTGCTGCTTTCCTTCCCCTTCTGGTCCTGTCTGTAACTTTGTGGTGTGAGGAAGCTCCCTCAAGTCCTGATTAGAACCACGTGGCCCAACTTAATAGCAGAAAGGAACAGCCAGCCTCTAGGCCAAATGTCCCATGTCACAGCATCTGTAGTTCCCATTAGCCCTTCCACAGGAGCCCATCTGTCCATCGTTCCAGCCTGCTCACCTCTAGACTCCGTCTTTCGCTACAAAATGCTTCCGTGCCTCTCCTGTTCCTCTTTGTACTTAAAGGGGAATTGGGGAGCTATGCCCAGGTGATCTATAAGTCAGCATCCAGGGAGACGGTTGCTTCTGACTGATCCAGATAGACACGGAGACTCTAACCCTGTGTCGTGCATGTCCTTCCTACCCGCTCCAGTCTTCCTTCCTGAGCAAATGGCCCTTAGCCTCAGCCAGGCTCAATGAGAACAGATAGAAGAACCCTTACTCCGGACTCCTGCCCCCCAGATTGTTCTGGGGTGACTTGACCTCTCTCTCCTACAGGCTCTAGCCCAGAGAGGTCCCCAGTGCCCAGCCCTCCCGGCTCCCCGAGGACCCAGGAAAGCTGCGGTATTGCTCCCCTCACACCTTCACAGTCTCCAGTAAGCCCTGACGGGGAATTTGGGTGGTTGATGGTCTGGATGGTCTGGAGGAGGGCGGTACCTGGCAGAATGGTGACAGGGACAAGGCTGGAGAAATGTAATGAGGAAAGAGCTTCCCTGACCCTGCTCCTCTGGCACCCAGACACACTGCAGCTGTGCCCAGGCACCTCCACATACATACCTGGGTTATCCTCTGTCAGGGATCACTTGGCTGGTCTAGTGATTGTGGTCCCCCCTCCATGACCTTGGGCTGTAGGCGCAACAATTCTATTGAAAACAGAAGCTCTAACTCACTCTGACTGCAAGATGGCTCCGGGGAGCCACTGTGGTTGACCTGTTTAGGCAAGCATGTGACTTTTCTAGGTCCTGAGAGAACTGCTTCTGTCAACCAGGGCCTAACAGACTCTAAATCCCATCTCAGGGAGATGTATAGTGTTCAAAATGTTTAGAAACTGCACAGTTGAAGTTTCTAAGACATAGCCTCTCTCTCCACAGCTGTCCTGGGTTACCTCCCCTATATGGCTTTGTCCTGGTCGCCCAGCTTGGTGTCCCTCTTGTTCTCAGGGAGCCCAGACCTAGCCTGGGAGAGAAGTACAGACAACCCTACACAGGAATAGGGCCCTTCCTCTCTTCCAGTTTGTGTTATAAAAACAGTTCAAAGATGCACATCCATATATTAGAAAGCAGCCCAGAAGAGCAAATGGCTCCCAGCTGGGGCAAGGCCAGTTGCAGACTGTGAAATGGCTGAGGGAGTCTGGGCAGAAGTCAGGTGAACTGGAAGCTAAAGAGCTGCCATTTCAACCCCAGACTCTCGTGGCTGCCTGACAGGCCTTAGGTCTTCAGAGTTGGTAGCACACAGCCAGGTCTCAGCCTGGAGGTGGGCTGTGAAACCAGGAGGAGGGCCAGTGCGACTGGGACAAAGCTGCTCTGGGCCACCGGCAGTGAAGCAGAGGCCGTCCTCTTAGTCGTTGCCTGACTTTTAGGTCTTGTACTTACAGAAGCCAGAGGCCCGGGCTCCACAGCAGGCCTCCTTCTCCGTGGTTGTGGCCATCGACTTTGGGACCACATCCAGTGGCTATGCCTACAGCTTTGCTAGTGACCCTGAGGCCATCCACATGATGAGGTATGGGCGGCTGGGCTGAAGGAGGGACTTCAGATTCTGGTATAGGCCTACTCTTTATAGCCCTGGCTGTCCTGGAACTCACTTTGTAGACCAGGCTGGCCTCGAACTCAGAAATCCGCCTGCCTCTGCCTCCCGAGTGCTGGGATTAAAGGCATGCGCCACCACGCCCGGCCAGGCCTGCTCTTAAAAATAATCAGGGACAGGGTCTTACCAGAGCCCTTTGAGTCTCTAGGACTCCTCATTGGCCAAAAGACTAAAGAACAGACCTCGAGTCTGAGCTTCAGCCATATTTTCAGTACTCCTACCCACTACAGGAATGTTGCGTTTCATGGATTTATTTTTATTTGCAGGGCTGGACATCAAATCCAGGGCTGCAAACATGCTACACAGTGGTCTTGGACTGTATCCCCAACCCAGGGCCCTACTTTGGGGGTGTATGTTTTAACTGTGTGTAGATATGTGTAGTGCGTATTTGTGCACACGCTCATGCATATTAAGGCCACAGGCTAACAGGTGTCTTCCTCTGTCATTCTGCCCCTTGTTTTATTGACACAGGGTCTCTCACCTATGGACTAGACTACCTAGCTATGGAGCTATGGAGACCCACTGATTCCCCATGCCCCACCCCTCCTCCCAGTGACAGGGTTATAGATGCCATCATGCCAAGCCTAGGCTCCAAAAATAATAGGAAGGAAGGGAGGGAGGAAGGAAGGGAGGGAGGGAGGGAGGGAGGGAAGGAGGGAGGGAAGAAACAAAGGAAGGAATCATAAGAGACCTTGAAGTAATTTGACCTTGGAAAACAACCTTGAGGACTACACAGTGACTGGCCTAGAGATAGCTTCTGCTTGGGTCCCAGGGAAACACACCAGGAGGCCAGACACAGGCTATTGAAGAATAGCTTGTTGTTGCTCATAATAATATGGAGGAGAGGTCAAATGGGGCACCCTGCCCAGAGGTCTCTCAGGGCCCCTTGGATAATTGGGATCTCAGGGATAGCATTTATAGAGGGATGTACATTGGCATCTTTTGGTTTTCATGAGACCCTAAGAGATATGTACTATTATTATTCAGGGGGGGCAGATTTTTGAGAAGTGGCGTCACTCTGTAGTATGGGCTGGCAGTCATTCCTCAGCCTCCCGAATGCTGGGATTACAGTCACACTCCCACTTTCAATATTTTCATTTTACAGATGGAAAAAAAGCTCAGGAAAGTTATCTCCTGATCTTGGTCATACAACTGGCTCCAGGGCCAGCACCCAACCTAAAGAAGGTTGCCTCTGGCTCCCCTGACTGCCTTTGTCTTCACAGGAAATGGGAGGGAGGGGACCCAGGTGTGGCTCACCAGAAGACCCCCACTTGCCTGCTGCTGACCCCAGAAGGCATCTTTCACAGTTTTGGCTACACTGCCCGTGACTACTACCACGACCTAGACCCTGAGGAGGCTCGGGACTGGCTCTACTTTGAGAAGTTTAAGATGAAGATTCACAGTGCCACTGTGAGCCCATGTGGCCAGGCTCCTGCTAGGGGGTGGAGCTGAGAAGGGAGCAGACATTAGTGGAGAGCAGGGCATAGCTAAAAGGCCAGAGGAATGGCCCAATTAGGGGCCAGAGGGTGGGGTAGCGGCAGGACAGAGGGCAAGACTCCCATTGTGGGTTTTGTGAAGATGGGTCAGGGGAGCAGGAGGCAGAACTAAAGACCGCCCATCGCTAGGGGCAGAGCTGATGTGAAACAAACAGAAGAAGAGGACGAGAAGCAGGGACACAGGTGACAGAGCCACGGCCTCCTACAGAATGGCCCCATGTCTCTGCCAGGATCTTACCTTGAAGACCCAGCTAGAGGCGGTAAACGGGAAGAAGATGCTGGCTCTGGAGGTGTTTGCCCATGCCCTCCGCTTCTTCAAGGAGCACGCCCTTCAGGTGTGTTGCTCGTCCCAACCCACTGACTGGCACGGGGACACCCTAGCCCCCTACTCCCGCCCTCTTCCCCTCATCCCACCTTGTGTCCAGATGACAAGTGACCACTGCCAGGTCACAGCCCATCTCCAGTCCCCTGTCCTGTCTCTTCAAACTTGGACTTGGGCCACCCAGGTGAAGGAAGTTCAGACTTCTCACTCCTACAACAGCTTTTCCCAAGTTGGCAAGCCCTCACTGTGGCTTCATTAGTCCTTGCAGCTCCCGGGGAGAGCTGAAAATGATTCAGGCTGTCCCCTGACCCCCACTGCAGGAGCTGAGAGAGCAGAGCGAGTGCATGCTTGAGAAGGGTGCTGTGCGCTGGGTGCTGACAGTGCCTGCCATCTGGAAACAACCGGCTAAACAGTTCATGAGAGAGGCCGCCTACCTGGTGAGAACTGCGCTCTCCCCTGCCCAAGATGCTCCTGGGTGCAGCCTATACCTCATCTACCCTTCAACCTGGAGGACCACAAAATCAATCTGTAAAGATAGTCACCATCCCCATGCTGGGACTTTGGAGAGCTGTCATCCCACCCCGGGAGGTGGGGGGGGGGGCGCCACAAAAACAAGAGCAGCTAGACAAGAGGTATAGTCCTAGCAGAGACCAAGACAGGGACTACTGTTCGTATAGTCTGTTGAAGATGGACTCTTGGGATGGGAAAAAGGATGTTTTTTTTTTTTTTTTTTTTCAAGACAGGGATTCTCTGTATAGCCCTGGCTGTCCTGGAACTCACTCTGTAGACCAGGCTGGCCTCAAACTCAGAAATCCACCTGCCTCTGCCTCCCAAGTGCTGGGATTAAAGGTGTGCGCCACCACGCCTGGCTTGCAAGGATGTAATCTTGCTGGAGTCTAGCTCCAGCCCTGTTTCACAGGATGCCACAGGTAGACAACTGTGGTGCTGAACTGACCACAGGGAGGCCAACTGTGTGCTGTCTTCCTACCACAGAGAATGTGGGGTTCAGACACTACCCTCTGCAGTGGGGACACAGAGGTCTCACAGAGCAAGTTGGGTTGCTTGGCTTTGCCCCTGAAGCCTTGAGGAACAAACCCCTAGGAGATCCAAAAGGTTATCTCAAGCCTACCTTGGGCCTCCTTGGAGATAGCAATATGCCTATAGCTGAGGGTCAGATGGGTGGCTATGGTTGTCCCTAGAAGGGAGTGACTTTAAGCACAGAGAGCCTCTCTGCAGGGTTCAGGTGTCCCCAGACAACAAACAAGGCTGCCCGTTTGCCTGCCCTGCTTTCTCTCACATTGCTCCCTGGTACCAGTTCAGAAAGGCTAGCCCTGGGCAGGAAGCCACCACTCCTACCTATCTCCCTCTTCCTAACCTGCTTAGAATGCATGGAATTCCACAAAGTCTAAACTCTCTGGAGAGAGCCTTTGTCCCGCTGCAGGAAATGACAGACCTGGAGTGTTTCTCCCCTGCCCCACTGGCCTGTCACAGTGCCTGGAATTTCACTGTTTCCTTCCCGAGATAGCAGATTCTCTGGGAACAAAGTTCTCCTGGGATTGGGACAACCTATGACCAATATCTGACAGCAGCCTGGTGAGCCCAGCAGTGCCCCACTGTCCCCTCCAGTCCACTGCACCCACCCATGCTAGAATTTTCCCCAGTAACACCACAGCCAGCTCCGTTAGCCAGCTCTGCCCCTGATATGGGAAACTTGCTGCCATACAATCTCCTGCTCTGTAGCCTTTGACTCCCTGGCCCTGGCCCTCCCTCCCTAGCCTGACCTCTCATTGGTTGTGAGGCAGCTTCAGCTGTGTGCAGCATGAAGGGAACCTGGCAGGCTTAGCATAGATGGTGTGTGATAGGGGAAGAAGAAGTGAGAGCAGCCAGGCCCCAGAGCGCCATCTTATATGACAGTCTATGGTGCTGGCCACCACCTATCCCCAGGCTGGCCTGGTGTCTCGAGAGGATGCAGAAAAACTCCTCATTGCCCTGGAGCCTGAGGCTGCCTCTGTCTACTGTCGGAAACTTCGTCTGCACCAGCTCATGGACCTGAGTAGCCGGACTGCAGGCCATGGGCGCCTGGGTGAGCGGAGGTCTATTGACTCCAGCTTTCGACATGGTAAGCTGCCCCAGGGTTGCTGCCTCAGGCTGGGTTTGATGGCAAGTGCCCTTGGAAGGTCAGAGAGTCAAGGAAACTGGAGGGTTGGTTCTATGTAGGATGAAGAAGAGGGAGTCACCATCCTGAGGGAACCCAAGCCGAGGCAGAGGCAGAGGCAGAAATGTCCCTGGTAGACTTGAGGGACAGGGGAGGGGAGGGTGGTGCAAGGGGAGACCACAGCCCTGGCTCCAGGACCTTAGGTTGAGGACAATCTCACTTTTAACCAGGAAGGCAGAATCTGAGAGTCAGGGAGAGACAAACTGCCTTGGGGGCAGGTGCTCAATGGACTCTAACAAGGGGACAGGCTGATCCCCAGCCTGCTCTTCAGAGGCTTTTCTTTAAACAGCCACTCTATCAACTGTTACCCCATACATCAGTCCCACCTCGCCGTGACCCTCAGCGGCCAAAGCTCTTGCAGCCAGACCCAGGCACTGAGCCCAAGGACAACTGTAGTCAGTGTTGGTCTTCCTCCTAAATGTGATCTCCCTGGCAGGGAGAGGCCCCAAGCCCTGAACTTTCCTGGGACACTTGGGGACACATACCACCCAGATTCTTCAAGGTCTCTTGGGCCTGATTGTACCACAGTCTACTCTCCTGGGTCACAGAAATGCTTCTAGCTGCTTCTAGTGCCTGGGGATTTGGGGTCATTCTTGTTGCAGTGCTCTGGACAGTCGTGGTAAGGACAAGGGTTGAGACTGGAAGCTCCTAACCTCTCTCTCTTGCTATGCCCAACCTCAGCCCGGGAGCAGCTGCGTAGGTCTCGCCACAGCCGAACTTTCCTGGTGGAGTCCGGTGTGGGAGAGCTGTGGGCAGAGATGCAAGAAGGTGAGGCAGCAGGGTGTGAAGGAACACCTCAAGCCACCCAGAGAACCTGCGGGGGGGGTGTTGGGGGGCAAGGGTACTTTTGTGAAGCTAACATCTTCCCTCAGTTCGCTACACCCCATCCTTCTCACAGCTGCACCCCTAACTCATTCCTTCAGGAGATTCGGTTCTATGTTCAGCCTTCAAATCATCCCCCTTGCACACTCCGCATCCTTATTTGGTAGCCTGAGATGAAGCCCTCCAGCTCTCTCCCGCTTCCATACTGTCCCCCAAAAGCTGTGCTTGGAACCTGGAGCGGGGCTGGAGGCTGGGGTGGGGGCAGTGTAGACTGAAAGCGAGAGACAGGCTCTTAAATTTTTAAAATTAATTATCTACTTTATATTCCTACTGAAGCTCTCTCCTCTCCTCCCAGTGCCCCCACCTCCTCTTCCCTCCTCCACTCTTCTTCTTTCTCTTCAGAAAAGGGGAGGCCTCCCACGGATATCCACCAGTCTTGGCATATCCAGTTGCAGTAAGACTAGGTGCATCTTCTCCCACTGAGGCTGGACAAGGCAGCCCAAGAGGGGGAAAGGGTCCTAATGGCAGGCAAATGCTCTGCTGTTGAGAGTCCCACATGAAGACCAAGCTATATACAACTGCTACATATGTGCAGAGGGCCTAGTCCCGCGCATGCTCCCTGGTTGGTGGTTCAGTCTCTGTGAGCCCCGACGGGCCCAGGTGAGTTGTAGGTCAGGCCCTTAATGTATCCCTGTATTGACCGGCGCAGGAGACCGCTACATGGTGGCCGACTGCGGGGGTGGCACTGTGGACCTGACGGTACACCAGCTGGAGCAGCCTCACGGGACCCTCAAGGAGCTCTACAAGGCTTCTGGCAAGTAGACCAGCAAGTACCCTTGCCGCCCAGCTCGCACAGGTCCCCTGGTGGCCTCTCTGGTAATGACACCCTCTCTATCTCCTACCCTGTTGCAGGCGGCCCCTACGGAGCAGTAGGCGTGGACTTGGCCTTTGAGCAGCTGCTCTGCCGCATATTCGGGGAGGACTTCATCGCCAAATTCAAAAGGCAAAGGCCAGCAGCTTGGGTGGACCTAACCATTGCCTTCGAGGCCCGCAAACGCACGGCAGGCCCGCACCGTGCGGGGGCGCTCAACATTTCGCTTCCTTTCTCGTTCATTGACTTCTACCGGAAGCAACGAGGCCACAACGTGGAGACCGCCCTGCGCAGGAGCAGGTGGGCACAGGTTCAAGAAGGCTCAGGCAACGTTTGCTAATGTGGCCTGCTCTTGAAAGGGAGAGTCGTGGGCCCCAGGGCCCAGAGAGCAGCGTGGTTAATTACACACACACAAACACCATGCCAGCCAGCCAGCCCGCGACAGGGGTGTGAATACTGGGTGGTAGGGCAGGTCCACCAGCAGTCAGGAACTAGCAGCCTAAAGTGATGTCATAAGGGATAGAGGCTGCAAATTTTATCTCCTCCCTGTCCCAGCCCCATCAATGTTCTTGGCTCCTCTAGTCTGAAGTAAGGGTGTGCTGTTCTGCCATCTCACGCATGAATCTCATAAGCCAAGCAGACAGCAGAGTGGGATAAAGAAGAGCAAGTGTCCACCCTTTATACACCATGTGAAAAATCACATCTGCATTTCCTGTTGGGCATTCCCAACAGGATTTCCATGGAGCTATGGGGTAGGGAACACCTGTCTAGAAGCGGCAGCAAACATCGGGGCCAACCTGTGTCTCCTTCACCACCCACAGTGTGAACCTCGTGAAGTGGTCCTCCCAGGGGATGCTCCGGATGTCCTGTGAGGCTATGAATGAGCTGTTTCAGCCCACAGTCAGTGGGATTATCCAACACATAGGTGAGTGCACGGAGCCCCATTCGTAAACAACTTTAGGCTCGGGGAAAAAATTCTCTCCTTTATGCCTGGAAACCACCATACATCCTTTCCCTAGGATGAATCCCAGAATCATCTATAGTATCTGGAACAAACAACATATGGTGATTAGTTCTACCATGTTAAAGAAGGTCTGGTCCCTCTATTTCCTCATTTTGTAAATGGGGTTAAATGAGCTGATAGTGTGTAGCGTGGACACTGTCCTGATTAGTGTGAATACATTCCTAGCCCTTCACAGGATGAAGATATAGCAAAGGAGTAGGACCACTGATGAGTGCCAGAAACCATCAGTGAAAGGTTTCTAGTTAATACCTGGTTTTTAGGTATTAAAATACCAGTGGGGCCAGGGCATGGTGGCACACATCTTTGATACCAGCTCTCAGGAGGCAGAGGCAGGTGGGATCTCTGTGAGTTTGAGGCCAGCCAGGTCTACAAAGCGAGTTCCAGGGCAGCCAGGGCTGTTACACAAAGAAACCCTGTCTTGAAAAACCAGAGTACTAGTGGAGGCAGCAGAGACGGTGACAGGATGGGCCTTAGTAACTGTCGTCTTCCCTCTCTTTCTGAACCCATCCCAAACCTGCCCCTGCCATGCAGAGATGCTGCTGGCTAAGCCTGAGGTGCAGGGTGTGAAGCTGCTTTTCCTGGTGGGCGGCTTTGCGGAGTCGGCGGTGCTGCAGCATGCGGTGCAGGAAGCCCTGGGCACTCGTGGCCTGCGCGTTGTGGTCCCGCATGACGTGGGCCTCACCATCCTCAAGGGAGCAGTGCTCTTTGGCCAGGCTCCCGGTGTGGTGCGAGTGCGCCGCTCCCCCCTCACTTACGGTGTGGGCGTGCTCAATCGTTTTGTGCCTGGCCATCACCCACCCGAGAAGTTGCTGGTTCGGGATGGGCGCCGTTGGTGCACCGATGTCTTTGAGCGCTTCGTAGCAGCAGAGCAGTCGGTGGCGCTAGGAGAGGAGGTAAGGCGCAGCTACTGTCCTGCGCGCCCGGGCCAGCGGCGTGTGCTCATCAATCTGTACTGCTGCGCTGCGGAGGATGCGCGCTTCATCACTGACCCTGGTGTGCGCAAGTGTGGTGCACTCAGCCTGGAGCTTGAGCCTGAAGGCTGTCCGGAAAACACAGGCACATCCCCCAACCGCCGTGAGATCCGTGCTGCCATGCAGTTTGGCGATACTGAGATTAAGGTCACTGCGGTGGATGTCAGCACCAATCGCTCTGTGCGAGCAGCCATCGACTTTCTTTCCAACTGAGGGCGCACCCTTCGGTGGGGACACAAGAACGTGCTAATTTTCACAGCAGCACCCTTTTCTCGGGGTAAGGACACATGGAGACTCACTTTAGGGCTGTGCCTTGATCTGCTGACTGGAACACTAAAAGTCCCCTTACCCCAAGAGGTGAGGTGGTATTAACAGATGTCTAAGAAGTTTGCTTAGAGGGTGAGCCTGGCTTGGCGAGTGTGTGATCATGAAGATAGACTGCAACAGAGGATTAAACACTGACCTGAACTTGAGGTTAGGCGAAGCTGCTGAGGAGCCACGGGGGTGGGGGTGGGAGGGGGTGCAGAACCCGGACTGAAGTTAGCTAACTGTTGAGTTCAAGCCACAGGATGCCCAAGAGAGCAATCTCATGCAGGGGGGAGTGGGGAGGGGAGTGTTAGGCCCATGCTAGAGGGACATGTGTGATAGCACCTTCCTGGAGGTGTGACTGTTAATTGTGGCTGCATTGCCACAGTGAAAGCTGTTTGGAGGAGATATGGACACAGCATGCTCAAAGGACCTACAGGAAAGCTGTAAATGACCCATTTGCCCCCAACCCAGTTACAGGGGGACGGAGATACGGTGGCAAGTGGGGGAGGGGGTTCCAGCTCTGCCACATACCAGTATAGTATACCATTAGGAAATCTGGTCAATCGGATTCTCCAAGTGTGAAATGTCAGACATTTCTTGCCAACCATGGCATAAGACAGCTTTCCCTGCCTGAGAACTTACCCTAAGGTGAAAACAGAGTTTGCAAGGTAAGGGAAAAAACAGCCTTCTGGAACTACCACAGCAGGGACCCCCATAAGTGGGATTAATGTATGAATAATAGAAGACAGTTGTCAGCTACACAGATCAAAGGGACGTGGCAAGGAGTCGCTCTCCTCCTGTCCAGCATCCCTGAGTTCCTGAAGGCTGCTTTATGTCCTAGACCCCTCCCCACTCAAGCAACTAGTCCCAAGACCCAAACGGCGTCCATGTCCTCGTACAGGTGCCGCGGTGTGGCGCAGTACCTTCCTCCTGATCTCCCTGGCCCATCTATGAAGGATAGGGTGGGCTTCCAACCCCAGAGAACAAACAGCCCCCACTGACCTCTGAAATCTACCGGAGTTTTTATTTATTGAGGTCTCTATCCCAACCAGTCATTTAAAAACCAAGTACCACAGACCTGAGGGGGTAGGGGCTTGGAACTGTACCTCCTCACCACACAACCAGCGGTGGGGAAGGGAGATGAGGGCAGCAGAGGTGGAGAAGGGGAGACGACAGTAGCAGCAGCAATGGGGCATCCATGTCACACAGACAGCCACTTGTCCTCTCCCAATCCCTAGCTAGAGCCCCTATGGCTTGGGGTGGAAGAGGTAAGGCCCACCCCAGGTCCCTCCCCTCAGACAGCCTCCTTGGGGCTCAACCCTTTTCTTCCGTCAGGAGACTCAGGCACATGGGAGAGGAGGAAGTGGGGGAGGAGACTGGAGGGGCAGGGTGGTGGAAGGAATGAAGGCAGAAGTGGGGGGCATGGCAAGGTCTAGCCCTGCCATGACCACCAGGGGAGAGGTGAGGAAGCCACACCGTCACACAGCATGTCGGGGGTGCAGGTAGAGTTTAAGGCTCAGGGGCTCAGGCAGGCAGGCAGGCAGGCGGGCACGGTCCCAGGCCTCAGTCGAAGCCGTGCCAGTCGCTCTGTTCCGAGTCATACTCCAGCTCGGCGCCCACACACTTGACACCATCCAGCAGCATGGGTGTACCGTGGTGCCGGTCTGCAAGGTAGGCCCGAGTTAGAGCGTGCAGGCTGTGTGCTGGCACCACACAAGGTTTATTCCAAAGGGACCTCTCTCTCCCTGGCATTAGCTGAGGATTCTGGGAAAGACCCTGCCAGCTTCAAGAATCTCTTGAAGTCGGTCTCATGTCTCCCTCCTCCAACCAGACCTGCCCTAACCTTAACTCACCCATGACCCGCGCCTGCACCGTCACTCGCACACAGGTGCCTATGTCACCCTCGCAGGCCAGGAGCATCTCCTCTTTGAGGACGCCTTCTTTGTGTGCCGAGTACTCACACTTGATGCTGTAACCTGGTGGAGGACAGGGACGAATAGGCAATCAGTACCTCCCACAGCTCCTCCATACTGCCGCGAGCTTGCATAGTCCCCAGGTGGTCCCTTCGGAGACCCACCCCACAGAGCTGGTACAGGACTTAAGAAACTCCCCCATCCTTTCAAATAAGGCCAATGTGCCTCTGGCCTGAGAACTCAGCATGGCTCTAAAGGTGGAAGACAGGGTCCAATTCATCCTTCTAAGGTCCCACTAGTGCCACACAAGATGGCAGGAAGGAGGTGATGGAGACCAGGGAGAGGCTGTCAGAGTGGGTTTTGAACAGATGGGGTGGCAAGAGGAAGGAGCGTCCACTGAAGGGCAAGTGGCTAGGAAGCAGTAGTGGGGATGTGGAACTGCAGCTGATACTTGGCATCGTACCCTTGAAACTGGCACCCTAGTCTCTGCCAGGCTGGTGATCAGGAGTCAGACAGCACCAGAAGCCAGCCGGAGAAGCAGCCTAGAACCCAATGCCTGGATGGAACTAGTGGGTTCTAGATATTAGCCACCCAAAGTCCCTACAGCTCCTGCCTTCTTATCCAGGAAGATGAGAGGGAAGGCTGGAGGCCCAAAGGCAGTTCCTCAGTGGCTCCCATCTCTGGAACCTCTCCACTGAAGGTACCATCAGACACTGAACAGGTATGCAAACCTGGAGTGTACGTTAATGGATTTTTCTGTCCAAACATGGACGCCTGGGGCTGGAACTGCCATGCTCCCACACTGGAAACTCAAAGAGATGCCACGCCCCTGACTTTCACTGAGCAGCCTGATCACCCTAGCGAGGCAAAGAGCAAGAAGCCCACGTCCTCACTCCTACTCCCAGCAGGCCCTCACAGGGAACGAGGGCAGGCCTCTAGCAGCCCAGGAGGGGACCTACCTTCAGAGACGGGTGTGACACTGAGGAGCTTGAGGTGCAAGCTGTGGACAGGGGCCTCACGGATGTCCTTGCTCAGTCTGCGCACTGGAGGCAGAGTGAAGGTAATCTCATACCTGTGCAGGATCTTCAGGAAGCCGACCTGCAGCAACGAGGGAGAAGGGAGAGGCAGCTTCACGGTGGTTTCTCCTGGGCGACAGGGTAGGCCGCCCGGGCTCCTGGTGGGCCCTAGCACCTGCCTCCCTGGGAGCCCCACACTTGCTACTTTCCAGCTCTTCCAGGCATTTCAATAATTCCTTCCCCTTAAGGCTCATGGCCCGAGCGATTTCTGTCGTCCAGATACACTGCTGGCAACCAATGTTGTCCCTGTGGGACGGGGGCCTTGGGAACTTTTTGGTGTGAAGAGTTATGCCCAGTGTCTGTCTCAGAGACCCCACAGGCCTCAGTTTTATAGATAAGAATATGGAAGTTAGGAAGTGACTGCCTAGAGGTCACATTGTGAAGTACAGGCAAGTCCTTCCTAGGCGTCCTGTTCACTCCTGTCCTGTGTAGTACTCAGTAAGAGACCAGCCACAGCCAGGGAGGGAAGCGTCACTACTACACCTATCCAGATCAAGCAGGCCGGGAAGGAATGCTGGTGACTTGGTTTCTTGATAGATAGCATGGGATGGGAGAGAAAAACAGAACTGGAGAACTGGACATTAGGGTTTGGGGAATGGCTCAGTGGTAGATGATGTATTCAACATGTGTGAGTTACTAGTTTTGATCCCAAGAACCAACCAAACTAACCAACTAACTAACAAAAACATTAACAAAAACCCACTAAACCAGCTGTGGGAGCCCACAGCAAATCAAAAGCTGAATATTAACTACTAAACCTGTGATCCTGTCTGCCGACAGGAGGTTATGGATGTGTGCCTACCTGCACACTCAGTGGTGCCATGTGATCAGCGACCTCTGCTCATGGCCCAAGTCATTTCTGTCATCCAGATACACTGCCTGGCAAACCAATGCTGTCCCTCTGGGACAGGGGCCTTGGGAACATTTTGGTGTGAAGGGTCAGAAACTGAAATGCTTCTGAGAAGAGTGGCCTTGTGAAAGCTTTCTGAGGCAGGCAGGGTAGCTCTCATCTACTCCCAGCACGGAGACCAAGGCAGTAGGACTGCTACAGGTTTAAGAGCCGTGTGAGCTACCCAGTGAGTCTTAGGCCAGCCCTGTTACCCTCTCAAAACAGAGCTGGGGACAGAGCTCAGTTGGTAGAGTGCCTGTCTAGCATGTGTGGCCCTGGGTTTGCTCCCCATCACCAAATCAAATCAGGCCTAGTGGGGCATACCTGTAATCCCAGCGCTCTGGAGGCAGGGGCAGAGGGATCAGAAGTCCAAGGTCATCCTTGGCTACACAGCCAGTTCAAGGACAGCTTGGAGTACATGAGACCCTGTCTTAAAAAAGCAAAACAACATGTTTTTTTTTTTTAAAAAAAAAAAAACTGGGTTTCTTTTTCATTTCTTGGCTTACCACATGCTACAGTGCTGTGGAGGTCAGGAGATAATCTGCAGGAGCTGGCTCTATCCTCCCACCAAGTAGGTTCTGGGACCAAACTTAGGTAGCCAGGCTGGGCGAGTACCTTTACCTGCTAAGCCATGTCAATGGTCCTCAAAAAATTATCAGGTCTACTGAGCTGGCCCAGTGGGTGAAATAGTGCTCCCCACTGACCCAACAACCTGAAGCTGGTCCCCAGAACCTACGCAGTAGCAGGGTGGACTGACTCTCGGAAGATGTCCACAACCTCCACAGGTATGCTATAGCACACCTCCCCCAAAATCAATAAATGTAAAAAGGCTGGGCAGTGGTGGCACACGTCTTTAATCCCAGGACTCTGGGGGTAGAGGCAGGCGGATCTCTGAGTCCAAGGCCAGCCTGGTCTACAGAGAGTTCCAGGATGGCCAAGGGATACATAGAGAAACCCTGTCTCAATGGTTGAGATGAGATGAGATGAGATGAAGGAAGGAAGGAAGGAAGGAAGGAAGGAAGGAAGGAAGGAAGGAAAAGCTTTTTAAAAAAGGCTTTCTAGGGGCTCGTAAGATGGCTCAATGGATAGAGGCACTTTGCCACACACACAGGCTTTGGATGTGAGGTCAGTCCGATGAGAAGTCCTGATTCCACACAGTGCTCCCTGACCTCCACGTGCACACTATGGCACCTGCAGTACAGTGCACACTCAGAGGAATAGTTTTAAAAGAAATTTTAAAGACCTTCTGGCTGTATTTGCAATACTGTGACCTGGGACCCAGTTGTGGCACTTGCCAGGGAAATACTCAGAGATGTGGAGGACGACACTTATCAGCACCCTAATTTATAAAAGGAATAGAAACACCCAGAACACAGAAGCAGCCATGACATATGCTAAATACCAGATGGGGGTGAAATCTCATTGAAAATTATTTCCTGGCAAGCAGGAAACAGTTTGCAAACAAAAGCAAGCAAAAAAACATGTCAGCCGGGTGTGGTGGCACACACCTTTTACCCCAGCACTCAGGAGGCAGGGGCAGATGGATCTCTCTGAGGTTCCAGGCCAACCTGGTCTACAGAGCAAGTTCCAGACCAGTCAGAGCTACACAGAGAAACCCTCTCTCCAAAAACAAAAACAAACAAACAAACTAAAAAAAACCCTACTACCAACAATACTAGCTTTTGGAAATAAAGTTTTGAAAAAAAAAAATGCACTAACATATTCACCATGGTCACTTCTGGGCCATGTGCCCGTGACTACCTTTAATTTTCCTGTCAAATTTTTTAGTGCCTTGATTTTGTTTACTTCCCTGAGAGCCATCAGCTGCAGGAAAGAGAATGAAGACTTTAGGGTCAAACAGAAAAGAATACAAACCTGGGGCCCTTGTGAGAAGGGCAGCAGGCCCTCCCCCTAGGCCACTTCTGCTCAACTCTGGGTCCCTGCCTCACTGACCAACCTGAAGGTCTCAATCCCTATTTCCCCTACCCTGTCCCGTCCAAACATTCCTTCCTAGCCCTTCTAAGTGGGTTTGGAACCTAATAGCCTCCAAGCACTTGAAGGAGCCATGCTGCTGGATGTGTGAAGCATAACGTGGGGTGTGAATAGCTAGTTGGCATGTGGGGTGTGAATAGCTAGTTGGCTGGTGAGATGGCTCGGCGAGTAAAAACAGCCGTCAACCCTGATGACCAGGGTTTGATCCCCGGAACCCACAAAGCAGAAGAGAGACCAGACTCATGCAAGCTGTCCTCTGACCTCCATGTGTGGCTGTGGCATGCACGCTCCAACAAAAACAAATAAATGAAGAATCATATGGAGTCAAAAGAAGGGAGAAGATAAATGGGGGACAAACTGCCCAAGGCCACACGCCAGGACAACATGCCTAGGCCTGATCCAGGCCCATGACACCACAGCCTCCAACCAGCCTTCTAGTCTACGGCATTCACTGATTTCCTTACCTCCCATTTTAAAGATGAAGAAACCAAAGCTCAAGAAGAGGCAAGGATGTGCCTGAGACCCCAGCTAGGGAAGGGTTGGATGGATAGGACAGCTAGAAGCCAGGGAAGAGAAAGGAGGAGTGAGGCCGGTGATGGGGGGTGGGGGGGTGGGGTGAGCTCACTTACCTTGACTAGGAAGCTGTTGTCACTCTCCTGAGTAACCATGACCACCGAGTCATGCAGCTTTTCATCAAAGTGGACGTGGCTCTGGGAGCCTTCTGCATCGTGGCCTGCTGCAAAGCGGATACTTCGGACTCTGGGCTTACTGCCTAGGAAGAGGAGAAGGCTCCAGGGACTGCCAGATTCCCGCATCACCAGGAAACCACATCTCTTTGTTCCCTCCCCATGCTCTGACTGCTCTTGACATCACCCAGAGTACACTGACCAGTATCAGTAGAAACTGTGAACCTTGAGGCTTGAGTACCACCCACACAGAGACACCTACCTGTGTAGTCTTCCCACAGATGTGCCCTTCCCAGCATACGTGTGAGAAATACTCGGAGTAGCTGATAGGACCCTCACTTGGAGGGAAAGAGGCTGGCACCTTCTCTACCATCATTCAGTGTAGAGTAGGACTGTCCACAGTGCCAAGCTCTCCGTCCTGCCATCTATTTGTTTTTAAGATTTTATTTATTTATCCATTTATTTATTTGTATGTTTGCATTGTCTGTCTTTCTGTCTGAGTTTATGTGACCAATGTGTCAAACAAGAAAGCATTGGATCTGATAGGCATAATGGCACACACTTTTAATCCTAGCTTGGGAGGCAGCGGCAGGTGATTCTGAGTTCAAGGTCAGATGGCACCAATTAGTAAAACCCTGTCTGGGGGGATGGGGGTGGGGGTTTGGGAGACAGCCACAACAAAGGCAACAGATTTGAAGGAACTGGATTTTCAAGTGATTCTGTGTGTGCTGGAAACTTAGCCCAGGTCCTCTTCAAGAGGGCTGCTGAACCACCTCCCCATCCCCAATGACACCTTCCCTTCCTGGTTTGTTAGTGCATGAGATAGGCCCAGCCTGTGACTCCTGATAACTCCAACCAACCTGGGGCACAGTGATAAGAATGGACTCTAGTGAATCCACCTACAATGAAGCCTGTTAAAAAGCACACTTTTGAGGAAAAAACAAAAACAAAAACAAAAACCAACTTGGCCTCCTAGAAGAGGTTTGAACTGCTAGGCAAGATGAATGGTCACCAGCACTAAAGAGGCTGAGAGGCCTTCCAGTCTACCCCACACTGTTTCCTCCTCTACTAGTGCCGACGAGGGGCTATGAGGGCTATTAGCTATCACTGTGATGTATTGAGAGTTCTAAGGCCAGAAATGGCAGGAATTTAAACATCCTACCAGGCTGGGAGATAGCCAAGAGCCTGTGGGAAACCAAGGGCTCGAACCCAGCCCTCTGTGACCCTCCAGCAAGGCCTTAGGCCTCCCAAGAGTCTGATCCAGAGTCATTTTGGTGGGAGGGCCTGGAATGGCACTGGCTAGGTTCTTGGATACTCAGCAGAAGCTCTGCCAAACAGGTATAGCCATAGTCCCTGGTAAGCCCCCTTCAACCCGAGTCTCAAATCTTACCCAGTTTCCTTTACCTAAATAATGCCTTCTAGATTCATGCTGAGGTCCTGGCCCAGGTGCCTGATGTTCAACCAGCCCAGCCCTTATGTCCTTTAACACTGCGACCAGTGGAACAGAGGGACTAGCATATGTGGACACAAAAGCATGTACTTCCAGAGAATGGCGAACCGAGGAGCAAGCAGGGCTCCCTGCTGGGGCTTGGGTGATCCTAGACCCAAGCACAAGCACCGGCACATTCTCAACAGAGACATCTCACATTCAGGGCGGAAACAGTACTCCATCCACCCGGCCACTCTAGGAGCTCATACAGCCGGACAGGCTTACAGCACTCACCTCTGTTGGCTGCAGCCATGGACACGCTCCCTGCCACTGGGCAAGACACGCAGCTCCTACTTGACACTGCCACTCAACCTCAGCAGCCTGCCATGCTCCAGGGACAGCAGCAGGAACCTGAAGGATGAGGAGTAAGGAGACAGGTGTCAAGACCACCCGTCAGCCCATGGCTGGTGGGGACCAGGGAGGGCGGCTCCCTTTGGAAAACCCTTATTGCTTTCAGAAGACACAGGAGCATCTGTCTGACCTTTGTAGTTCACACACACACACACACACACACACACACACACACACACACACACACACATCCCTCAGCCCAGCCCAGCCCAGTCCTGCCTGATACCCTACTGACCTAAGACTCCTCCAGCTAGCTTCAGTTGCCAAAGTGCCAACATGGGACTCCTATGTCCAGCTACCTAAGACTGGCAGGAAAGACAGCTTAGGAAGAAAGGTTTTCTTTACTGACACTTTTTAGAGGCTATTTCTGGTATTGCTGACCCCAAAGAGCAGGACTATATTATTCAGGTCATACAGTTCAAATAGATACAGGTCAGTCAACAGTATGATTACAAGTGGTAAGAATAAGAGACGACCTCATAAGATTTCATATTCATACTCATATTCCAACAGTCAGTCAAGGCCACATACAGAGTCCTGTGGAGGAGGGGCCCCCCTGTCCAAGCCTGCTGTTTAGATCCTGAGCCACAGAGGCCTCTGGCTCAGCAACCCAAGGGCTGCCTCCATGCAAAAGTAACTAAGACGCTGAGGTGGATCGGCAGGTAAAGGCACTTGCTGCCAAGCCTGATGACCTGAATTTAATCTGGGGACCCACATGGCAGAAGAGAAACAATTCCTGCACCTCTCCTCTAACCTTCATACATGTGTAAGTGTGTACACACACATATATGCATGTAACAACATCAAAAAGAACAACCACGAGGCATTCTTAGGAAGCTTCTGATGGCAGGGTAGAGCCCATTGAAGCATCAAAAATAAAAACAAAAACAAAAACCCAGGGAGGGCACCCACCTGATGGAAGAGATGGAGCACCCAGAGCCAGCCCCCGTGCAGGCGACAGGAAGGGTGGGGAGCAAGCCAAGCACCCCACCCTCACGTACCTCAAGTACCACCAAGGCAGCAGTGCCTCAGCCATTTGACTAGAGGGAAATAACTCAGCCTATAGCCTGTATGTGAACTGCCATCTTTGCAGGCAACTTCCTGCAAATAACAAAGGATCAAACGCCAAGCCATTCTGCGCTCCTAAAGAAACAAAACGCCAGATGCAAGGACTCTTGAGATGTTGCTGACCTGTGAGAGATGCCCAAGTGGCTCTGACAGATGATCTGGTGACCCAAAGGGAGAATGGCGCAGATTGCAATGGGGAGAAATAACACCTCCCCTCACTCACTGTGGGACAACACAGCCATGTCCCTGAAGTGAGACAGCTGGCATGAAGTCACAGCATCTCTGACAAAGGATGACTGATAACGATTCTTAGGCTAGGCCTAACTGAGCCTCTACACCCAACTTAACCAAACACATAGGACTGTGGAACAGATTAAATAACTGTGTACGCACAACGAGACCATCCAGAAGGCAGGCTAGGCCACGGGACAACTGACCCGTTTCTAAATGAAAGAGATGTGGGAGAGTGCTCTAGATATGGAATTGGGCCACAGCCTGATTGTTTGTTTGCAAATAAAGGTTCATTGGGTTACAATCTCTCTTACTCATTTGTGTGTCATTTGTGGCAGCTTTTGCACTGAGATAATACTACTTTGAATAGCTGTGACCTGGCCTGAACAGTTCTACCAATTTGCTTTAGATAACACTCACATAAGGCACCAAGAAGGCAGATAAATCCCACAAGAAAGCAGACCCTTTTGACTCATCAACTACAAGAAATGGTGGGAGGGGTTTCGAACTCTCTATTAAAACAACACATTTGAAGGGCTGGATGGCTCAGCCATTACATGTACTGCTCTTGAAGGACCAGAGTCTGAGTCCTAGAACCTATGTCAGACAGCTCGCAATTGCCAGCAAGTTACTCCAACCCCAGGGGATCTAAAAAGCTCTTCTGGCCTCTCCTGGTACCTATACTTATAAGCACATACCCCCAGCAGTCATATACATACAATTAAAAATGAGATAAAGTTTGGAGAGTGGCCATCTGAGAGCTGAATGTATTGGCATAGCTTTAATCTTAGTACCTGGAATGCAGAGGCACGTGGGTCTCTGAGTCCGAGGCCAGCCTGGTCTGTAAAGTGAGACACTGTTAAGAAGGAAGAGACAGAGACCAATAGTTGGAAACCTTGAGATGGGACTCAACAGCAGAGTGCCTGCTTAATGTGTGGCAATGCCACAGCACTGTGTGAATTAATTTAATTCAAATATATTAAGAAGGGCTAGAGCAATGGAGCAATGACTAAGAACACTTATTGCTCTTACCGAGGACCCAGGCTCAGCTCCCAGTATTCACACAGTGGCTTAAAACCGAGGGACTGAAGCACTTCTGACCTCCTTAGCTACGTAGAGAGTTTGAAGCCAGTCTGAAAAACTGATTTTTTTCAGTGAGAGAATGGAATTGTACTATATATGCATGTCCATGTTTTGCAGAGAAGCACACTGAAATGTTTAGAGATGAGTGACCCAGGAGTGACCTTGCATAATTCAGAGAATGAAGAGAAGCTACAGGGTAGCATTTATAGTCAGTGGCTGGGCCTGTCCCGAGTACTGATCAGTCCTGGTAACCCGTGGGACTTTCTTCCCTGTTGCCTGTTGCCAGACAAGTCCACCCAGTCCTCCACTGCGGCTAGGGTGCTCGGAGCTTGGGTCCCAGGATAGATAGCCCTGGTAGAAAGAAGCCTGGAGAGATGTGTGGAATTCCAAGATTCCAGACTCTGGGATGCAGAAGCAGCCAGAACTGGGACATGCACCATCAACGCCCTCACAGAAGCTTGCTCACAGGCCCCGGGATGAAGAGCAGCAAGCTCTGCCCTACTTGAGTCCGGTGAGGGTTGCTGACAGACGGTCAGCTTGCCTCCAGGGAACCTAGCCTCAGAAAACATTCCAGCCTTTCCTCAAGTGGTAGGCTCCAGGCTGTGACAAGTGACCCGGGAGGCTGGTCTTCTTCACACTGCTACAGCCATGGGCACAGCCACAGCCCAGTGTCTGTAAGGTTCTCCATATCTCTAGACACTTCTTAGAGATGTGGACAACCAGTGGCTGGTGAGCACAGACTCCCACGAGCCCTTCTAACAAAACCGTCTGACCTGGAGTCGTCCCAGTCTACCTTTGCCCAGGCCCTCAGCTGCAAGCTCCCAGTGCCCATCTACACCTCAGCTCAGCTTTGCCAAATGTCCCCAGCATCCATCAGGGCACTGAAGGGGAAGACAGTTTATATTTGTTGATTGAATTCATGAATGACATCCTGAGGCAAGCCCAACTGGGCTAGATATGGTGTGCTCAGGGCCAGTGACTCTCAGGAACTTTTCACCCTCATCTCTTAGCCAACTCTTGCTCTGGAAGGCAACCTCCTCCCAACTGAGGTTTCCGTCCACTCTCCCTCTGCAGGGTTACAACAGTCAGTCAGTTCCTGCCCATGCGTACCCAAGATGAACAAGCTGCTGAAAGCAAGACCTCCACTTCCTGCAGAGGCCAGACTCTGAAGGCGAGCCATCATCATGCAAAAACCGCCTGTAACCTTAGGAATGGTAAGGCAAGTAACAGCAGGGACCCACGAGAGCCTGAAAAAAAAACAAACCTCCAGCCGGGTAGTAGTGGCGCACGCCTTTAATCCCAGCACTTGGGAGGCAGAGGCAGGCGGATTTCTGAGTTCGAGGCCAGCCTGGTCTACAAAGTGAGTTCCAGGACAGCCANAAAAAAAAAAAAAAAACCAAACCTTTCACACCAGACAACCTGCTAGTGGCCGCCCCATGGGAGCTATACTCATCCACACAAATTCCTCATTAGAAGCAGGAAAAGAGGCCACTGGGCCTCTCCCGCTCTAGTCCTGTCCACAGGGACCTGCTAGGCCACCTCACAACCTCTGCCTGGTCATGCCTCCAGCCTGCACCTGTGCTAGCCAAGTTCCCACTGGGGATGGGGGGACAGCGGCCAATCAAATTCAGACTATACCCCTCCCCGTCCACCCCCTAGCTGTGAGAACAGCCATTTCACTTCTCCAGTAGAGTAAGCAGTGGCCTGCTCTTCTCTGAGCCTGTGTGGCTGTGCCTAGGACTCTGTGAAAATGCCCGCACCCTCCACTCTCCTTCCTCAACCCTTAACCACCACAAACTCAAAGCTCTGGGGAGCAAAGGCAATTTCACCGGAAGAAAGGCACTTCTTTCTGGTCACTCTGGGAGGAGCCCTCAGGGAGTTCAGCTTCTCAGAAACTAGCTAAGAGATTAAGGAGGCTTCTCCCCTTCCCTTCTTCCTTTCTTCACTCCAGGGCGCCGGGCTATGGAGGAGGCTGCCATGGAGCCTTTTCTACTTTAGGCCCCTCATCTGGCAAAGATGATGATGCCTGTCATCAAATGGCATCAACAAATGCCATTAGATGGCTGTCAACAAATCAGGAGTGAGAGGAGAAAAAACTGGATATGGCAACAGGCAGACTTGGTTAGTACAGGCCGGAAGGATCTGGGAGTTCAAGGTCATCCTTGGCTACATAGTGATTTTAAGGACAGTCTGGGCTACCTGAGAAAATATCTCTAAATAATTAGTAAGTAAATAACATATATATAATAAAATATATTTTTTCCCCCAGCTTCAGGCTGGAACACTGCTTCAGCTTCAGTGGGGAACACTGAAGGCTTCTTGGGGTTTCAGATGCTCTTGGGGAAACCGGAGTGACAGAAATGTGGGTGGGGAAAGCTTCGAAGCTACCTTTCCAAGAACTAGCATGTGGGTAAACAGGTGGGTGGTCATGGAAAAACCCAGGGTCCTCCGTGCCATAAGGCCTTGCCCCTGTCCAGGCCAGGCTGCCCTGGTCTAGCACTCAAGCTCCAAGCTAAGAGCCAAAGATGACCCATCCACGGCAAAGTGGAACTCCTGGATTGTGACACTCCCCCTTCTGATTACCTACCTCTTCCCAGAGGCAGCCTTTATGCCCCAAGGTATCAACAAAGCCAATTTCAGCTTGTGTTGTGCTGTGTGGCTGGGAGCACAGACCCAAACCTTTTAGCATCTCCTCTCTGAACCTTTCTTCAACCACCATTCCCAACCTAATAGCAGCCCTTTCTATGTCAGAGCAGAAAACAACCTTCAATTCTTCCTACCACCTCCCCGACACCCATCCAGGGACCCAGTCACAGCTCAATCACTCAGCCCAGCAGAAGCACATGTCCAACTTCCCCTTAAAGCTCAAAGAACACCCACTGAAGTCTCAGACAGGGAGTGCCACATGTGGAAGCAATCTTCGATCTCCTCAGCTTTGACCTATCTTCAGACCCCCCCTTCCTCAAAGCCAGTGATACAAGGACTGTATGGGTGTTTACTCTCACAAACAGTGAAGAGAAAGGTTGACCTGTGAAAAGGGTGTTAGCCCCTCCTGTATACCAACCTGTGTGGTTCTCCTCTGCCTAGCATTCACTTCCCACATCCCCCCTGATATCAAAGGAGGCTTCTTGGATTCGTCTGGCCTCTAGATTGACTCTTTCACCCAAGAGGCAGAGACACGGGTGACAGCTGCTCCGGATCTCACTCCTACCCACCCACCACCCACCCACCCACCCACCCACCCCACCCCACATCCACCCATCCATCCACCTACCCAGCTTCCTACACCTTCTGTAACGGGTAGCTTGAGGCGAGGGCCTGGAATGCTGTACCAGTTCACTGACAAACAGCCTAAGACCCCACCCCACTCCACCCCGGTGCAAAGCAATGCCCTACCTTCACATCCCACCACCAAGATTAAAGAGGAAAAACTCTAGCTGTCCAACCGAGCCCTGTTCACTAACAGGAGCACTGGTCCAGAACCTAAATCCAACCATTTCTGCCAGACACTGGGGAGGATCTGGCTCTGGCCCTCTGGCCTTTCCTACCGCCATCCCTGTGGGTGTGGCACGCCCCACCTCACTGTTATTGTTTTCTCAGGGGACAAGAGCAGCAGAACGGGCCTCAGACGTACCCACACCAAGAGCAAGGCCGCGGATCTGTCCATCTGAGATAATGCCCTGCGCTCTCTGAGCTCGCCAGGCTGACGCAGGAGTCTCCGGAGCCGACACTCCCAACATCAACATCCTCCTCATGATCTTGCCCGGGCACCGGAGGCTCAGAGGCTACTCTTCCAAGGTCACATAGAGCCATGAGGATCAGGTGGGAACGGGACATCAGCCACATTTACGCCCCCACCCTCAGGTGTCACTTGTACCCTGCTCGCTAACCGTCACTTGTACCCAGGACCCCACATCCCCCACCCCATCCCGCTTCTACAGAGTTCCCCAGGCTAGAAAGCAAAGCCTCCAGCTCCAGCACAGCTGAGGATCTCAGACTCAGGAGCCGAGTCTGGTGCACTAGACAGAGCCGGGAGGGCCCATCTCACCTTGCAGGCGAGCCCCGCGGCCAGGCGGCCAGGAACGACCGCGGAGGCGGCGGTAGCAGCAGCAGAGCGGGCTGGAGAGCGCGAGGAAGAGCCCCGCGCCGCAGCAGCCACGCGCCACGCCCTCTCCGCCTTCATTGGCTTGAGGGGCGTGGAGGGGCGGGGCTAGGGCACTTCAGACCAATGCGCTGTCTCTGAGATCCACCGATTAACGACGAGATTCCACATCACGTGTGCGCGGAGGCTGAACCCCACGAGTCGACGTCACCCCAGCGGCACGAGCTCGGATGATGAAGCGGGCTGGGAGCTACGTGGGAACCGCTGCTGGAAACCGACCAGAGCGACCTCCCCCATGAGGTTTCCGATCCGCGGCAGTTTTGTCTAGGTTCTAAGCAGTCATCTTTCCTGCTGGACTGAATCTGGATTTCGGTCTTCCTTTCCCACCCATCCCCTATTCCAAATAAGCATTAGAACAAAGAAGGCACGCGGCGTAGGAAGGGGGGAAGGGAGCGTACGCGGGCGCCCCCGGGGACAGGAGCTTCTGCTCCTGGTCTCCAAGGAGGCGGTCGCCATGGCAGCGGGATGCGTCTCGACCCACCCGACAGGGTGTGGGCGTCTTCATAGAGCACTCACTAAGGCTTTTGGATTTTTGCCACAGGCCCACCTGTCGGTGTGCGACTATCTCTATCCTTATATACACTGACTAGGACAAGTGGTTTAAAGTGACAAAGGAGCAGTCCAGAACACACAAGTTCCCGATCCTTCCAACTTAAGTAGCGGAGACAGGCCTTGAACCTCTGTGAGCTTGTTTGTTTTTCCGATAGAATGTCGTCGCTGCCTGTAAGAGTCCTCAAGGTCCGACTCTTCCGTATCCTTATGACCTATAACCTGACTCGGATCTTCTGTCCGCACACTGGTAACAAACAGTCTTTCCGAGCTATTGTTTTCACAGCGTTACTTCACAGAGGGTCCAGTGCTTCCCTGCTGTCTTCAGCAGGGCTTCTCAAACTTTTTATCAGTGTTTTGGATGGTACGTGCGCTCCCTACTGTTGAGAAAATTCTGTCCTCCAGAGCGGACATTGAGAGCTTTTCATTCTAATCCCAGCCTACTCAGCCCCTACTCCCACCTTTCCAGAAACCCCGTCGTGTGTTCCATATCTGCTCTTTATCCAAGTCAGCAGAGAGTGGCTCCAAAGTATCCTGAAGGCCACCACGCCAGGCAAAAGCAGCCTGCAGATGTATAGCCTCCTGAGGCTTTTATAGTTTTCTTTCCATCTTCTTGCCCCTCATCCTACTTCTTCCCAAAGGATTCTCATTTCCAGTCTTCTTTTGAAA
This sequence comes from Mus pahari, assembly GCF_900095145.1. Taxonomy (NCBI): domain Eukaryota; kingdom Metazoa; phylum Chordata; class Mammalia; order Rodentia; family Muridae; genus Mus; species Mus pahari. The sequence goes on from NC_034592.1 coordinate 114,278,198, forward strand.
TATCAGTTCTAACAACACATTCTCACATTTACAATCCAAACAAGAACCAAGGGCTTTGGGGTAGTGGCCTGTGCCTCTTTGGAACATCAGTTTACCCTATTTCTCATGTTTATTTTACTGCCTAGGTGTGTGTTGACTTTCAGTTTCAGGATTCCTTTTTCTCTTTTGCTGCTTTTCACTTGAAACCCATCTCTTGGTGAGCTCTATTGAACGCAGAATAATTGCTAACAGTTTACTGTCTGTGGCAATTTTCTAATAGTCAACTCCTTTTAACATACTTTCTGAATATGTAAGATAGGTAAGTTATTGTACTAGGAGACTCCCAAAGCAAGACACCCCCAGCTTACTGTGAGACCAGCATACAAAAAGAACTGGTTTCTTGATCTTGCCAACACTCCTCATGTTCCTAGACTCTGAGAATCTTGGGTACCTGGGAAAACCTGTGATATGGAGCTGCCTGTACTAAAGCATGCTACATGTCTCCAGGAAAGGCCACAAATGGTTCTGGAAAGCTGCCTGGAGAAAGTAAGGCTTTGAGTGCCAACAGAACACCAAGACAGAAGTTATATGGCTGTTTCTCATTGTTCTCAGTGGGCCCGTGCACTGAGAAGGTATGGTAACATCGAAGTGCCAGACCTATAAGAAGCTTCCTGTGCCCAAAGCCTTATTATCCAAAGCTAGAACACCAGGCTCTATAGAGTTGAGGACAGTATATGAGAAGGAATGAGCAACTAACTGCACGTTAGGAAGACTCCACTTCCAGCTCCAGAGTATTCTGAACTTTATGAAAAAAAATTAAACTATAATCTCCTTTGAAAACTAATAATATGTAATAAATTGATAGATGCTAGGGGGCTAGAGAGATGTTTAGTAGTTAACAGCATTTGCTGCTCTTAAAACCAGGATTTGATCTGGGCAGTGGTGGGGCATTCCTTTAATCCCGATACTTGGGAGGCAGAGGCAGGTGGATTTCTGAGTTCAAGGCCAACCTGGTCTACAGAGTGAGTTCCAGGACAGCCAGGTCTACACAGAGAAACCCTGACTCAAACAAAAACAAAACAAAACAAAAAAAATGATGGATGCTAAAAATACTACGTTATTTCTCTTGTGTGCAGGCATAAACATATGGTTCCGTGTGTGTGTGTGTGTGTGTGTGTGTGTGTGTGTGTGTGTATCAAAGCATTTGTAATAGGGCCTGTAATGGTTTAAATATGCTTGGCCCAGGGAATGGCGCTATTTGTAGGTGTGGCCTATTTGGAGTAGGTGTGTCACTGTGGGCATGGACTTTAAGACCCTTGTCCTAGCTGCCTGGAAGTCAATCTTCTCCTAGTGACCTTCAGATAAAGATGTAGACCTCTCAGCTCCTCCTGACTGGACGCTGTCATGCTCCCACCTTGATGATAATGGACTGTAGCTCTGAACCTGTAAGCCAGCTACAATTAAATGTTGTCCTTATAAGAGTCGCCTTGGTCATAGTGTCTGTTCACAGCAGTAAAACACTTACTGAGCCAGGCCCAAATAGAAATAAATCAAATATATATCAACAATAAAATTAACAAATTACACTGTTATTATACAATGATATCAGTGACAAAGGACAAGCTGAATAAATGCAAAAATATAGATATGATTCTTAATGATATATTGAGCAAAAGATACCAGATACAAAAAAATATAACATCTACTTTTGAATTTTAATGTGTTTCTTTTGATCAATGCACTATGTATTTCTCTTAAGTACATATCTAGGGTTTTCTGGTATATAGCCTGTTGCAGCTTTGTAAAGTGCTACTTAGCTAGTATGAAGTGCATTTTTCAAATTTTCCTTCACATATGTTTTGAATAAGGATGGGCTACAACAGACATTTTTGCATAAAATTCAAAGATTGGAAGAAAAATAGCAGTAATACAGAATTTGACATTTACAAGCTCCAAGGAAGAGATCTGTCACCCACACACTTTGTTGATCTGCTAACTTACCTCACTGACATAGATTAGCAGATATGCCTACAAGGACTCTGTGTTTTCCTGATTGTCCTTCAAGTCTCTGACTCCTGGGGCAGCTGACCAAGGGGCCTGCTGCTTCTGCAGTTCACGCATGTGAGGACTGACAGCAGTCAGAGCTGACATTGTTTCTCTTGTTCAGGGGCTTTTGCTCTTAGATTCCACTGTGTTCCTGTTAATGTCCATCTTCCCTTTCCAACTCCTAATCTTTGGACTTGAAACTCCAGCATTAAATATAAAAACATTAACTTGACTGGGGCCTGGTGCCATTTGGCCTATAATCCCCGCTACATGAGAGGCTGAGGCACAGGGTTCAAAAGCTGAAGGTCTTCTAGGGCTGCAGAGTGAGTTTAAGGGCAGACTAAGCAAATTCATGGAACATTCTCTGAAAAGTTTTAAAAAAATGATTGAGTGTGGGAATATAACTCAGGGGGAGAATGCTTGCATAGTATGGGTAAGGCCCTGTGCTCGTTTCCTAGCACATAAAAGAGGCAGAGAAGCCTTGCAGAGACTGTTTAACCATCTCCAAAAATTACCTGTATTTAAATCCCTGTAAGAAACTTCCTATGATGATTGGTCAGATGGCTCAGTGGTTACAGGTAATCTTACAGAGGACCCAAGTTTGGTTCCTAGTACCCACTTCAGGCAGCTCACAATAGCCTGTAACTCCAACTCCAGAGGGATATGGCTTGAACAGCACCTGTATTCATTTACCAAAACACACACACACACACACACACACACACACACACACACACATCAGACATGGTGGTACACACAATCCCAGCACTTGAAAGACAAGAGGCAGGCAGATCTCTGTGAATTCAAGTCCAGCTTGTTCTACATAGTAAGTTGTAGAGTAACCAGGGCTAAATAGTGAAACCTGAAGCAGACAGGTGAGAGGAAGTTTTACTGAAGAAGACACGTGAGGAGGATGCATGATGTTCGGAAAGAGTATAAATGGAACCCCACAAACAGTGAAAGGATGCTTCGCTAGTTTTTGCCAGGCACACAATGCTTCACTGGTCTTGCTTCGATGGTCTTCACTGGTCTTTCACTTCACAGAGAGAAACATGCCAAAGAACTTCTTGTGGTAATCCAGCTAATTCTTGTTGCTTCTGTTGACTCATGCAGATTTGGCAGAGCCTTGTGGTTTCTGCTGGATCGCTGCTGCTACTGATTCTTGTTTGGTGTTTGCTATTGGACTGGACTGCTGGTATCCTGACAACAAAGAGTATAATTGCCCCCAAAGAACTCCTTCTAAACAGGTCCACAACCCCCTTGTCTTATTCATCTTCTTTCTCCCCTAAAGTGGCTAAACGGGAGGTTGACGCTTTTAAGAACCCTAAATAAAGTAAGTTTAGAGAAAAATCTAAGCCTACAGAAACCCTGTCTCAAAACAAACAAACAAACAAACAAATAAATGCATTTGTTTTTGGAGGGGTGGAGTGAAAAAAATAAGACAAAAAAAAGTAAAAATAAATTTGTTCTGATAGGACCCTAACAAAATATATATTTATAGGAACTCTTAAAACTGTTATCTGAAGGGTTTGCACTTATAGAAGCTCCAGTTAGCATTGTTTTTAAAAAGCCAGTTGCATCACATCTTCATCAATAGAAAAAAATTGGTAATTCATTTCTTGAAACTAGCAAACAAAGTACGGCCACAGGTCACCAGCGTTTGTCTCAGTGATGAGTCAGAAATGCTTTTTATGGAACAATGTCACAGTGTGTCAGGACTACACATGCACTCATGTATTTTGTTTGAGGCAGGGTCTCGCCCTGGCTGTCATGGAGCTTGCTTTATAGACTAGACATGCCTCAAATTTGTAGAGATCTTTATGCCTCTATCTCCAGTATGCTACGATTACAGGCATATGCCACCACCCCCAGAATATGACACTCTTTAACCTAGCAACCCCAATTATAAAATTTATATCCACCGGGCAGTAGTGGCACATGCCTTTAATCCTAGCACTTGGGAGGCAGAGGCAGAGGCAGATGGATTTCTGGGTTTGAGGCCAGCCTGTTCTACAGAGTGAGTTCCAGGACAGCCAGGGCTACACAGAGAAACCTTGTTTCGAAAAACCAAAAGAAAAAAATTACATCTAATATTGTTATTATGCAATACATTTATTAGGCATAAACCTAATCATTGTTGAATTAATATTACTAATAGCAAAAATAGGAAATAAGTATAGAACAGATTAAACAATAGAATTTTATGTGGCTAAAAGAGAAGAAATTTTTTATAGCAACATGGAAGAATCCTGTATCTATCTATCGGGTTCTCCAGAAAAGTAGAACCGGTTGAAGTCGGCCCAAGAGCAGAACCAAAAGAAAGAGCCTAGGCGATCGCTTTACTTTAGGGAGTTGGCTCACACAGTTATGGTGGCTGGTGCGTCCCATAGTCAGCATGGTGACTTGATAGTACAGGAAGGAAAATGCTTCCTTCAGTTACAATGCAAATTCTGAGGCTTGGAAACTAGAAGAGGTAATGGGGTAGCTGTGGTCCAAAGGCTGTTAGACTCAGACTTAAGACTCAGCAAGAGCCAGTGTTTCTGTTTGAGTCTGAAGACAAGGGGAAGTGGGCCTGAGGTGCCAGTTCAAAAGCCATCAGGTTGTAAGAATTCTCTCATACCTAAGGGACAATTGGCCTTTGTGTTCTCCTCAGTCCTTCAGCTGACTGGATGAGGCGGGCCTACCCACAGAAGGTAGGGCAATCTGCTTTACCCTCTACTAACATCCCAGAACACTCTCACAGAGTCCTGAGAACAAGGCTGATGAAGCAACTGGATGCCCTGTGGTCCAGTTAAGTTGGTTCATAAAATAAATTCACTTATATCTACAAGAAGGTGAGAACATAGAATGTGATGCATGGCCCTGTATGTAAAGAAGAAACATAAGACAATGACACATGCGCCTTAGCACACAAAACCTGCTGTAATCCCCCTCAGTGCTAGGATTATGGGTGTGGTTGGTGCGTGCCTGTGTCCCAGCACTCAGGAGACTGACACACAGTGTTTTGAGTTAAAGACTTGATTCTGTCTCAATAAATAAATAAATAAATAAATAAATAAATAAAACATTCTGGAAGGGTGTCCAAGCAGACTTTTCATGTTCCGTTTTTATTTTTATTTTTTTGTTTTGGTTGTATTATGTTGTTTGTTTTGAGGTTTTGGTTTTTCAAGACAGGGTNTCTCAGTGTAGCTTTGGCTGTCCTGGAACTCACTCTGTAGACCAAGATGGCTTCATCCGCCTGCCTCTACGTCCCACATGCTGGGATTAAAGGCCTGCCCTTTATTTTTACTTTGTGTGTATGTGTTTTTTTAAAATCATTGTTGTGCTTAATCTATCCAAAACATTAAGTAACAACTCACAGCTGCTACTCACATGCTTTCTCTTCTTCAGGGTTGTCAGCCTGTTTGCACTCCTCTTTAAACATCTGGGGAATTATGGAATGAATAAGCCAAAGGAAATCAGAATTCAAGAATTCAGAGACAACCTGTGGGAATCACTTCTCCCTTCTACTGTGTGGGTCCCAGGGGTTGACCAAGTCATTTGACTTGGTGGCAGGTGCCTTTACCTGATGAGCCATTTCACCAGCTCAATTATTTTAATTTGTTGTTAAATTTTTGTTGGGTCCCCAGTTAACAGGACTGTTTGGGAAGGATTGGGAGGTGTGGCTTTGCTAGAGTGGGTGTGGCCTTATTGGAGGAGGTGTGTCTTTGGGGGTCAGTTTTGAGATTTCAAAAGTCATTACCAAACTCAGTCTTGCTCTCTCGTCCTGTAACTTGCGGGATATGTGAGCTCTCAGCTACTGCTGCAGCACCCTGCCTTCCTGCCACCAAGATCCCTGCCATGGTGATCATGGACTCACCCTCTGGAACTGTAAGGAAACACCCAATTAAATGCTTTCCCTCGAAAGTTGCCTTGGTCATGGTGTCTCCTTACAGCAAAGGAGAGAATCCTTAACCCACAATAATTTTCTTTTTTTGAGACAAGGTCTCATGTATGCCAGGTCTCATGATCTTACATTACCACAAAAGGAAAAATAGTTCCAACAATTCCTCTTGGTGTTGATGCCAGTATATGACCCCTCCCCAAGTTCGGACGGGACCCAGTGACATGCTTCTAATAAGCAGAACACAGCAAATGTGTTGGGATAGCACTTAAATGACTACATTAGATAAGATTGTGTTGTGCCAGGAAGCATTCGTGAACCCTAAAAGACCACCAAGGAGCTGACTCAGATTCCATTAGGGTAACTTCTTCCAACTGAGATACAGCCCCCTTTAACACAAACTCAAATTTGGGCCTCCTCACTGCTGACCCACAGGAGGGTTTGGTGAAGCAGCCCCGAACTCTCGTCAGGATAAGGTTTTATAGAAAATGGGGCATCCATTCTGGCAAGCATTTAACTGAATGTCTATTGTAAGCTGGCAGGTGAGTGCTCTGAAGCAAGATCATGCTCAATCACAAATGGTCTTAAGGTACATCTGAAACAATCAGACTAATCTTTGATTAACTGTTGCTAGGAAGTAGCTAGGGAGTAACTGGCCAAGGACAAGCCATGGAGTTCTTCCTGGAACTTGGGTTCAGCTGCAGGTCAAGTTCTCAGGCTTTTTTTTCTTTTTTAAGATGGAGGCTGTTTCCAAGATGGAGTAGGTTTGGCATCTCATCTGTAATTTCCTTTTTGCTACATACTCATATAAAATATTTAATGTTATTGTTTTAATTATGTGTATGTGTATATCAACATATGTGCAGGTCCCCTCAGAAACCAGAGGTAACAGATCCCCTGGAACTGGAGTTACAAGCAGTTATGGATTGCCCATTGTGTGTGCTGGGAATTGAATTCTACTCCTTACAAGAGCAGTTCATACTCTTAACCACTGAGCTTTATCTCCAGCCCTTTCATCTTTTGAATTAATTGAGACAGGGTCTCAATAGGTCCTGGATAGCCAACCTGGAACTTGCCATGTAGACCAGACTGACCTCACAGAACTAGAACTTTTATATTTTGGGTGGATAAACCAAGCAGCAGACCAGGCCAAGGTGTCCCACGTGGGAGAGGTTTATTATGCGGGAATAGGGGAGCAGCGAAGCGGGTAGAAGGGTAGAGAAGAGGAGAGAGAGAGAGAGGAGGGGGTGGCTTCCTCTCTTATACAGAAAATGAGGTCACACCAGCGAGGGCGGGAACTGAGCCAAGTGGATTGTGGGATTGAAGGTCGCTGCCCTGGCAACGCTGGTCAAGGATCACATGGTTAGGCGGGGCTTGCAGTATCCTGGTGCTAACAAGAACTGCCTCTGCTTCCCAAGTGCTTGGGATTAAAGATGTGCAGTACCACAACTGGTTTGCTAGCCCATTCTTTACTTTCTCACTTACCAGAACATGGTAAAAATAAGCTACTATGGGGCCAGCAAGATGGCCCAGTGGAAAAAGGCATTTGCCACAACCTGAGTTGGGATGTGTGTGTGGATAAGGGAATTCCTGTAAGAGTTGGTTTTCTCCTTCGCTGCATGCGTAAATATCATCCTCGTATTATTCAAATGCAGACAGGGCTTTGTAATGCTTCTTCTAAGAAGTTCCTGTCTCAGTGTTGTGTAAACATTGCTCCCATTTATTATCTGATTTGTCAATAAAAGCTGGTCAGCCAATGGCTGAGAGGAAAGAGACTAGGGATGGACTTTTTTTTTTTTTTTTTTTTTTTTTTGGTTTTTTGAGACAGGGTTTCTCTGTGTAGCCCTGGCTATCCTGGAACTCACTCCGTAGACCAGGGTGGCTTCAAACTCAGAAATTCACCTGCCTCTGCCTCCCAAGTGTTGGGATTAAAGGCGTGCGCCACCACGCCTGGCCGGCGGGCTGGACTTTCAATCCCAGCCGGGAAGGGGGAGGGTTGTGGGCGGTGGGAGTGGGTATTTCACCAGGAAGAAAGGGTTGAGGAGATGCCGTGGGAACACACCTGAAACAGAGAGAGCCAGATCAATACAAAAATGCAAGTATCTAGATTTTGGCTGGGAGGTAGGTAGATTAGTTTAGAGGATTAAAATAGATTAATAGTGCTCAGATATTGTGCCATAAAGCTTGATTAAATAAATCTTATAGTCTCTGTCTCATTTATTTGGGAGCAAGTTGGCTAAAGAAAAAATTATCACATTTAAAATTGCACTAATACTTCACTATGTGGTCTCTCTCTCTCACACACACACACCTACACAAACTGTAGCATGCATATACACACATACATAAATTTAAAATACAAATTAAAAAATTAAAGTTAGCTGCTGTATCTGGACTTAGGCTGTTTTGGGGGTTCTTCTTTGTTCCACCCTTTCAACCCCTATCAGTAGTTAGGAGAGGGGAAAGGCAGTGATGTTGTCCTTAGACTACTTCCTGCTGATTAGGCATCGAGTTCCTTGGGGCGAGTTTGATCTTTGCCATGAGGATATCTAATTTCTTTCTCCTTCTGTTCGCACTATCTAACAAACCGTGACCAACAGCAAGCAACAACCCACAGGGCCTCTTAGGGCCCTAGCATTTATTGACTCTCTGAAAAGTCTCCAGAATTCCAAATGTCACCCAATCCCAGAAACGATCTGCAGCTGGCAAAACCATGCCCCTGCTAAAGCAAGGAGCAAATCATAGCTTCTGTGGACAGTTTGAAGCAGCCCCATACTTATAATATTTCTGTGTTTTTTAAAGAATCCAAAATGCCAAAACTGTCACTACAAGCTACTCCCCTGGAAGTGGCCATATGTTGAAGAATTCAGAGCAGGCAAAAGCCAGCAATCATCAAAACACGAAAGCCCGGCAACCCACGAGGGACTGGCTTGCTAACAACAGAGTGTGCCTCCTTCCCCAGTTGTCACGGTTCTAGTTGAGCCGCTGGCCTTAACCTTGTAAACATCCTGGATCCGGGAAGTCTACGTTCCAGCTGAGCTATGCTCAGATTTGACCCTCAAAAAACACAAAAACAAAATCCATCATGTGTTGTTTTAAGCCTTTACATTGATGGTAATTTGTTATACAGTAATAGATAACCAAATACAAGTTACTTTTAATTTTTTTTTTTTTAAGTTTTTAGAGTTAAAGCTCATATCTAAGTGCACCACATACAGTCCTGGAGTCCATGGAGGTAGAGGAGGATGTTGGAGGCCCTGGAATTGGAGTGATCAACAGTTGTGAGCTGCCATGTGGGTGTTGGACATGGAACCTGTGTCCTCTGTAAGAACAGCAAATGCTAAGCCATCTCTCCAGCCCATCGCTTCAGTTCTGTATAATTGTTGCAGTGTGTCTCCCAGAACTCAGGGCACAAGAGTTTCTCCCATACAATATGCCTATGAATGGAGTTGCCAGGCCTTGGGACTTACAAATGTTCAGCATTACTGTCAGTCAGCAGCAAATCATTACAGTGAGGGTCATACCATGGTCAGGTGTCTTGGTCAGGGTTTCAAGTGACATGTAGCCAACGAACCATAAATTGAGACCAGTGTGTGGACAGGGCTGAAAATCATACAGAAAGCTAATTTAAGAGAGTCCATAGGCAAGGTTGAGGACATGAGTGGCCACAATTGGTAAAAATCGCAGCTTGGGTTTGGACAAGATTAGAGGACACTGCGGGGGGGGGGGGAGGAACGGACAAGGAGGGGGTCACCCAGTGCTAGAAGCAGGCTGTCACACATCACAGAATCTTCCCACTGGCATTATCATCAATGTAATAATAGGTCCACAGGGTCTAAAAGAGGACAACTGGGCGAAAGAGATAAAGGACAAGCCAGGAACTCACCGCCTTTGGGGATCCATACAGGCAGAAAGAGAAGGCAGGCACAGGAAATAATGTACAACAGCACCTTTAATGGAGACAACTCTGCCCTACCTTCCCAGGCACCCCTTAGAATGCTCCCTGAGAGGAGAGCGATTGCACAGCTGGATGCCTCCCTTACTCCCGCCTACTTCAACACCTTATCCCTTCCTCTCCAGCTGCTGTGATATCCAGCCCTGAAACTGGTCCCCGGTCAACACACACGATGGGCAAGAGAATTCCTCAGCTTCCGGGGATAATTTCTCGAGTGTCTGAGGCCTTGAAGATTTAGCAAGGAAAGAGATGAAGCTATCTTCTACGCTGAGAAAGGAACCGGTTCTAGAGGAGTGGAACGAGACAGAGGACCGCCTCTCCAGGCCCAGAGCCGGGAGCTTCAAAGTGGTGTGGGAGGTCATGCGGTGTGTTCGTACAGGTTTTCTGGGTTGTGGAAAGTGATCCTTTTTCCTGGACCCAGATGGAGTGTGAGGAGGCTCAGTCCCCGGCCTCGGCGTTGAGCACCCCCACGTTCGCCCGAACCCTCCGCAGCCGAGCGCCATAGCTGCAGAAGGCGCGCTAGTGAGCAGCTCGCTCCGCCCTCCCAACCTTGCGTCCGCAGGTGAGTGGGTGGGTCGCGGCGTCTGGGCTCCGGCGGGTACTGGGAAGCCCCGCGCAGCCCTGGCACCGCTCACCGCTGCTTGCGCTCGGCCTGCTGGAGCCGCCGGGAGAGATCATCGATGCGCACGTTCTTAAGTTGGAGCAGATGTTCCAGACGCTTCACCTTCATCTGAAGGACCTGGGTAGCGACGCAGAGACATCAAGTCTGAAGACCTGTTGTTGCCTTGCCAGTGTTTTGGCTCTGCAGGCTTCAAGCTGCCCCTTAGGCATCAGTGTCCCCTCCTCACCTACCTGTACTGTCTCTTGAGAGGCCAACAGCTCCTGCTCCTTTTCAGCGATCTGGAGGACGAAGCTCGGATCACCCTGCAGCGTCTGGTTATACCCAGGAGGTCGGGAAGCCAATGGACGGCCCTCTCTGCAGTGGGTAGCAGCTTAGCAGAGGCCTGGACGTCAGACCCCCACCTTTCCCTCCTAACCGTGGCCAGGCCTTCCCTCTTCATCTTCTCCCCACCGCAACCCCCAAGCCCCAAGGCACTGCCACCTAGTCTGTGTGGGGAAGTTACCAAGCCTGGTGAGGTCGAACTCTCAGCTTTACCTGAGCTGCTCTCCCAAGGCTGGGGCTCCCTCTCCTCGAACCTTCTGGGGCAAACCTAAGACAAAGCAAGTGGAGAAGTGACCTTGCTGGAGTCCTAGAATGACCCTAAAATTGATTAAAAGGAAGTGGGGAAAGCTGTTTCTGAGATAACTGGAACATTGTCTTACCCATATCCATGTAGCCACTGCTATCCTGAGGAACCAGCTCCTGAAAGAACAGATGTGGTCTCCTGTGAGCCTGGGGTCACCTAACTCCAAGAATCCCCGTTTCCTTTCCACAACCCCATAGGCCAGGTTCTTTTAGATAGACACCTTGTCTTCCTATTTATCACCACATCAGGTTCTCCACTGTCTGGGGAGCACCCCTGCCCAATACCCCAATACCCCGTCCCAATCACCAAGCTCACCAGCCCCACCTGTAAGGAGCCAACACCCAGCTTCTGGCGCTTCTGCCGGTCCTCCAGGCGCTGCCTCAGTGGAATGAGCACTAGCTCCACTACCCCCGGAGAACACTGTGCAATCTTCCGCATCACATCGTCGGGGACCGAGAAGTTCAGCTTGTTCAGCACCTTTCTAGGGGGTGGATATGAGATAAGCAGATTGGGAACCGGGGAAAATGCAAAAGAAGTGGACATCGTACCAGAGGAAGGGCAGACATCTGAAGCCCTCTCTGCTTGAGTGTTCCAAGTTCTTTGTTTCTACCCAGATAAAGTAATTACTTGGTTTTTGTTTCTAAATGGATTCTTCTGTTTCCCCTTCCCCCCCAGCAGTCCCAGTGTTGTCATTTAGCATTTTGTATTGCTAGGAACCAACCCAGGGATTTTGTGTGTGTGTGTGTGTGTGTGTGTGTGTGTGTGTGTGTGTCCGCTACCAAGCCACATCCCCAGCCAAAGTCACTTCTGCACCCAGGGATTCTACTACCTGTTCAGGTGACCCCAGTTGCTGAGCTTCTGCTGGAGAGAGTTGGCAGGGACATAATTGTGCATCTCCACCATCTTGGGGAAGTAAAACTTGATAAGCTCTGCAACCAGGACTGAGGGGAAAGGGTTGGGAGCAGATACAAAAGGCAGGAGCATAGGATCAAGGAAGAAGGGGTAGAGATAGAGAAAGGGAAGGGTCATAGAAAGGAGATAAAGAAAGCCAGATCAAAGATCCGTTCAAGATCCCCCCCATGTCTCAGCATATTCCTCTGTCTCAGATCATAGGAAAACTCAGTCTCCAAGAGGGCCCTATACGGGTCTGCAGCCTTATCCTAGGAATTCACATGGACACACACGCACATGCACACACACACACACACACACACACACACACACGCACGTATTAGTAGAGTCACAGATTAACACAAGCAGAAAGACATCCTTCTCCAGGAAGGGCGGTATAGCTTAGTTGGCGGCATGCTCAAAGCACTGCACTCAACCCCCCTAGGGCCATTTAAGCAGCATGGTAGCTCATGCCTGCAAGCCCACCACACAGGATGCAGGAAAATAGTGAGTTCTGGGCTACATAGCAACTATGTGTCTCGAAAATGTCCATCTACAGATGCATGTAGGGCAGAATGTATAGATGCACACAGCAAATAAGTGCCAAGTACACATGAGAACATGCATAGAAACACATACAAGTCACACATATACACTGCCTCTTCAATTATACACATAGAAATGAAGGACATTCTGCCTACAGAACTATGCATTTCTTAAATACAGGAGCCTTTCCTGAAAAACAAACATACAACCACAAAAAAAAAATCATACACAGGCAGGACAGAACATGTCAATACAAAAGAACACAGGCTAGGGATTTAGCCCCATTGGTAGCAAGCTTGCTTAGCGTTCACACTGCCCTGGGTTTGACTCCCTAGCACCACACTAAAAACAAACAACAGGAGTAGTGGCACTGTGCCTATAATCTCAGAACTTGAGAGGCAAACGTAGGAATGTAGGAATGTAGTAGAGGTGGAGAGTCAGGAGTTCAAGACTATCTCACAAAACAGCAATGGAAATTACAAGACAGACTGCAGAACACAGCAATGTGAGCAAACACAGGTTCACAGACACACAGCTTAGTTCTTAAAGCCCCTGAAGGAAGACACACAGATACACTCCATGCACACAAGATAGAATGGACATACATTGTTCACACACAGAAGAATCATGCAACCGATCACTTCCACAATTAAAGGCCCAAAATACGGATCCCACCCCACCCCACTCTATACAGACACATAACAACAATAGCATATACACTAATCCATTAAATATACATAAAGACAGTATTTTAAAACACACAACAATGCACACCTCCGTCACTGAAGTCCCGGGAGAGGTTTCTCTTGGGTCGGGACAGAGGGATGTTGTCTACCCAGAGGTACAGCTGGTGCAGAGCCTCCTCATCCACGCTGCTTTCCATTGGATCCAGAGCAAGGCCTCAACGTTCCCGACAGAGCCCAGCGCCAGCCCCAGGACCCTTGAAATGCCTCCTCTCGCAACTGGGAGCGTTCAAATATACGTTTGGGTCTTTATTCCTCACAGACTCAAATCCCTTCTGGGAGCAGCCATATTGTTTTCCGAAACCATAGCAACCGTCGCTACTTGCCTGGAAACAGAGACTTCTGGGAGTTGTAGTTTTTCCATGTTACCTTCCCCTGGGCCCAACTTTGAAAGGGCAGTTGACTGTTCTTATATCTTCCTTTCTCTCCAAGAAGGCATCACCTATCTGCCAACACCACCTGCTGAACAATCATTGACTCATTCTGGGCTTTACGAAAATCTACTATGTCCCCAAGCCCCTTTCCCTTTCTGTGTCATTTATCAGCCCTACAGGAAGCAGCATAGCAGCATTACCACACAAGTCACCATTGGGGCGGGAGGCAGAGCTCTGCTAATATACATATCAAGATCGTGTGATAAGTTGTTTATTTGGAAATTATTTTCTTATGGGTATGGGTGTTTTACCTGTATATATATATATATGTGTGTGTGTGTACCATGCGTGTGCTGGGTGCACTCAAAAGACAGGTGTTGGATCCCCCCTGGAACTGGTTTTAGAGATGGTTGTGAGCCACCATGTTGGTGCTAAGAACCAAATCTGGATCCTGTGGAAGCACAGGCAGTACCCTAACCACTAACCCTCCTCTCACGCCTCTGACACGCTGTTTAATAGTGCTCTCAACAGCTCCCTTCCCTGAAACTGCAGGCCTAGGGTCATTGCCATTTCCACATCCCAGCAATGTGCTCTTCTGGAGCCTTTCATATGTAACCCAGACTCCCAGGGAGAGCAGATGAAGGCTAGTTTCTTAGGGAAGGTCATTTAATTCCTTAACCCTATTTCCTTTGTAAAATGGAAAGTTTTCAGTTTCTTGTCCCAAAGATGTACTTGGAAAGTAATTTACAAATAGTAAAAAAAAAAAAAAAAGTGTAAGTATCTTGAATTTGTATGGGTTTGGGGGGACTGCACGTCGGCTGTACAAAAAACAGCTTCCACAGACACGGCCAAGGTCCTTGCTTCCCTCTAAAGGCTGGTCTGAACTGGAAATTGATTTCTGCAACCAGGAGGGCTGGGAACACAGGTCCCTCCTTGGGGAAGAAACACAAAGTACTAAACTTTCTCCGAGAAGGAGAAAGTTTGCTTCCAATAGGCTAATGGATGTGGGGCTGGGCATATTACTGAACCTCTCTGCCTGTTTGTCATGGCTTTTGTTACTCCATTAGGGCACCTGAGTGTTTGACACCTAGCACAAAAAAAAAAAAGAGCCGTATTAGCACCAGCTTGTGTTAAATCATAAGAGTCCAGTAGAAGAGATTCTTGTTGGCAGGCAACAGACCAAAGAGAGTTGACTTGGAACTTGGGACAAAGGTCCTGGATTAGCCAGGGATATCTAGAGAAAAGGCCACTGCTCCCTCCTACTTACTCCAGAGCAAGCCCACAGGATAGACTAGACTTTCTGGTCCTCTCCTCCAGGCTCCCAACTAGAGGAAGGGGTGATGTCATATGGAATCTCAATCCCTTTGCTTGACTTTGTTTCAAAACTTTCAAGGGAAAGTGTGGCTCAGCAGTGAGCCACTTACCAGGATTGCTATAGGCCCTGGTTCCTCCCTACCTTAATACAAATAAAACAAAATTTGTGTTAAAAAAACAAAACAAATTTCCAAGGGAGGTAATCCCCTAGTGTCAGAAATATAAGACTCAACCTTTCTGGCCCCCACCTAAGGTAAACAAGGCACAAAGGGTGACTTAGATATCCCCCACCCCTTCACATTCCTGGTGGCTGGGCTATGTTGGGTTTGGGGATTTACCAGGGGTAATATACCAGCCCTAGTCAAGGTGGGAAAACCGGTTTGGTACTGAGAGTTACCTACCCTGACCAGGCTTTTCCTTGGCTGGAACCTGAAGGCTTCAGAAAGGAAGAGCCATGAGGGAAGGGGCTGGGCACTGAAAGAAGGACGTGCCTTCACCTTTGGACTGGAGCGGGGGGGGGGGGGGAGTGGCCTTGCACATGGGGCTGCAATTTGTATCCCAATAACTTCGCCTTCTGTTACTGTGCTGTGGCTAACAGGCTTGAAAATGTCAATCAAAGGCCCGAAGAACTCCCTCGTAGGGTAAGATAAGGGTACCTCCAACTCCAACTTGGCTCATAGCCATCCCAAAGTTGTTCTCATTCCAGCTGACTTTAACTAGCTTTGGTGGGCTGGGTCATCAGGTGCATATGGCCTAATCTGCCCCAAGAGACTGCTGGCTCCCTATCTCCTGCCCCACCCGGAGCTTTTCACTAACAAAGTTTAAGGCTAAGGTTCCTCAAGTCTATCAAAAGATGTTAACACCCTCCTTCCCCAGAATTCTGTAACATTTAGATGTGGGTGTCACCGCCTGCCACTCACCCCAGTCACGTCCATCTGCTCAAACCTTGCTTCCATGTCCCGCTAGTGGCAAGAACCATGGGGAAATCAGGAAAGGATGTGTCCCCCAAGATAGACGCAAGCCCAGCCCATGAAGGATGCATCCTTGGCTGTTAAAACATTCACTCCCACAAAAGGGGAGTGGACAGATTTATTGAATTCAAGCTGGGAAAGGAGCACCTGGGTGGCTGGACTCTGGGCCCAGCCCCAGGCCCCTCTGCCCAGGATGGGGGGTCTGCAGAGGATGAGGCAGAGGCCTGCAGCTGTCCAGACTGGAGGTGCCTGCTGTCACGCCCCTGGAGGGCCTCCCGGAAACCTCCAATCTGGAAAGAAAACCAAGGGCCAAAGACTGGGCCAGAGGAAGGGATCTGGGGAGGTGGAAGCAGGCAGAGGCAGGCTCGGGAGCTCGCCCTAAGTTACACTGTGCTTCTTTAGACAGCCTACAGATGCAGGAGGGGGGCTGCTAGTTTTGTGGGGGCCTAGGCTAGACCTTTCTCTGGAGCCCTTTCCAGAATGGCTTTGGGATCCCCCCCACCGAAGACCTGGCTGGGTGGCAGGGGGAGAGGCACTCTCTGGCCAAGAGCTTCCAGGACCCAACCCTGGCTGCCACTGTGATCGAGTTCACTGATGGCATGGTGTGGTAGCACCGGACAGCTCCCCACCCATCCAGTGCCCTGAGCCCAGGGACTAATGGGGAGGAAAGAGGATTCTGAGAAAGAGGCAACAGAAGTGAGGGGGACCTCAGCCCCTGGGCCTGTCTCGGAGCCTGGAGCCTGGCGAAGCGTTGCTGAAAGCCCTGGGCTTCTCCCGCCATCTCCAGCAGCTGCCCAGAGTTCTCTCTCTCTGCCTTGGGCAGGAGCAGCTCATCTGGGCTGGGGTACAGCTATGTCCAGCAGCTCAGCTTTGATGTCCAAGACCCCGAACTCCCGCCTGCCTGGCATGGTTCTTCCTGGTCACGTGGACCAGATCATGTTCCAAATGAAGGATGTGACTCTGCACTCGGTCATCGATGGGAAAGGAGGTCAGGTACCTCTTGACCATGGCAAAGTAAGCCATGGCCTCCCCAAAGCTGGGCACAGGGACCTCATCACCATCCTCATCATCATCATCCTCATCTTCTTCATCTTCCTCGTCCTCCTCTTCCTCATCCTCTTCATCACTGTCTGAGTCAGAGTCCTCTCCTCCTTCCAAGAAATGGAGGGTGGGGCACTGGGCCTCTTCCTGGACACTATAACCCCCAAAACCACCACTGGCTTCCACTACTCCCTGGGCCCAGTCCTCAGCCTCTAAACCCTCAGAGGAACTTTCTTCCTCCTCTTCATCACTATCATCAACCTCACCCTCCTCTTCTACCTCTTCCTCTTCCTCTCCTACCTCCTCTCCTTCCCCTCCTTCTTCCTCCTCCCCTTCTTCTTCCTCTTCCTCCTCCTCTTCCCCTTCACCCTCCTCCTCCTCTTCCTCCTCCTCCTCTTCCTCCTCTTCCTCTCCCTCACTCTTGAAGGAAGTGGTGATAGTGGCATTAAGGCCACCTCCAAAACCGGCCTCACGAAAGCAAGTCGCTATGTCCGAGGGCTCTACTGCCTGCCAGGCCGCAGCCACAAAGTGCAGGGCCTCCACTAGGCCCAGTTGCAAGCCTGAGGGATCCTGGCCTTCGAGTGCTGCCATGGCCTTGAGCAACATTGCCTGGCGGTAGTGGCCCTTCACCTGCTGGACCACTCCTCGCTCCAATGGATGCACGGTGCCAGGAGGGAAGAAGGCCAGCTGCACGTGCCGCAGGCCGGAGGTGTCCAAGGACTGGGCAGCCAGACGGCCGGCCAGCAGAAGGACCCGACGAGATTCTGCAGCCATTCGAGTGTCCAGAGCTTTCAAGTACTTGGCCAGAGCCTGGGTGGTGACTCCACCCTTCGAGTTGGCAGTGTAGTCGCAGGGCAGACCACCTTGGCCTGCACGGGGCTTGGCAGACTTGCCTGCGACCAGTGGGGGAAGCTTCTCGCTGCCATCGGCGTTGGCGCACAGCAAAACGCTAAGGCGCTGGGTGGCCTGGCGCGCGGGTCCATCACCTCCCCAGAGCCCTGAGGCCTGGTCCGACAGAAAGTCGTACCACAGGCTGGTCTCGGTGGCGCTGAACACGTCCTGCGAGGCGTAGCCCTCAGCTACCGACGGCGGCTGCTCCTCCCGCGCGCGCCAGCCGGGTGTGCTCCCACCGCTGCCCTCGGAGGGCACCGTGGCTGGGCCGGCAGGTGCCGCTGGGGCCCGAGAGGCAGAGCTTCGCGACCGAGAACGCGTCACGCCGCTGCAGGCCACTACACCGTGGCGCCTGCGGAAGCGATCCAGCCAGCCGTTGGAAGCAGTGAAGTCGTCCATGCCCAGCTCCTCCGCGATCCGCAGCGCCTTCTCTTTCAGGATGATGCCCTTGACCGGGAGCCCGGCGGCGCGGATCTGCTGGAACCAAGCGATGAGAAGCCCCTCCAGCTTGTCGTACGGGGACAGTTTGTTGGTCTTGCGGCAGGTGGAGGCCACTCCGTACTTGCGCTCCGACGCCAGGATGGCGCGCTTGTTCTTCAGGATGGTGCTCAGCGTGGACGGCGGGATGTTGAAGCGCCGCGCTATCTCGCCCTTGCGTAGGTCCGGGTTCTCCTCCACCTCCTGGATGATCCGCGACTTCTCCCGGAACGTCAGCTGCCGCCGCTTGGGGCCCATCCCGGCGCGCCCTCCGCCCCGGGGCCCGGCACCGCCGTCGCCGCCCCGGGGCGGGGGGCCCGGGCCCGCGGCGGGGGGCACCTGGTGGCCTCTCCGTGCGCCCCGCCCGAGACAAAGCGGCTCGCGGGGCGGCGGCGGGCGGTGGCGAGCTGCGCGGGAGGCGCGGGCGGCAGGACGTGCCCAGCGGGGAGCGCGGCGCGGCGCGGGGCGGAGCGCGCGCGGGATCTCGCGGGAAGCGCGGGGACGCTGGGCGCCGCCTCCCCGACCCCACGCCACTGCCCGGTCCCGCCGCCGGGGGCGCTGAGGCCCGGACTGTGCGCCTCGGCCACGCGCGGGAAAGGTCATCGGCCGAGACAAAACGCACTCAGGCACCTGGACAGATGCACAGGGACCTTTTGGTGCTCTCTCTTCTGCTCTTTCTTCCAGAGGCGCCTAGGTGACATCAGGCTGCTTAGACTGCGTTTTAATTGGCTGGCATCAAGCGATTAGGATTTTTTTTTTTTTTTTTTTTTTTTTTTTTTTTTTTTTGCTACGTGTAAATGCAATTGTCTGTATGCTTCTTTCTAAATAATTGTCTTTATGCATGTGAATGTCTGCCTGTGTGTAGGCGCTCCTGCATGCAGATGCCCAAGCGAACCAGAAGAGGGCTTCAGACAGGAGTGGGATTGCAGGTAATTATGAATTGCAACGTGGGTGCTGGGATCCAAACCTCTTGAGAGCAGCCTGTGCACTTTAAGTGCTGCGCCTTTTTCTCAGACACCTAACATGAACTTTAACAGTGTTTACTGTTCCAAAAGTGAAAAAGCCAGTCTATGGTTACGCAGTTATGTTATTGTAAAGACAACATAGCATTTAAATCCATTTGATGGTGTTAATGATATTTTAAAAATTCTAGCAATTTTTGTTATGGCGCATGCTTTAATCCCAGCATGAGGGAGACAGAGGTAGGTGGAGGTCGAGCCCAGCCTGGTTTCCAGGGGGTTTTGTTATGCAGAATAACACTTTCTTGAGAAACAAAAATAAACAAAATCTAGTAATCCAAATCCATAAACACTATTAACATCTGGGTATTATTGCGTTCCCCCCCATGCAAATAGCCATATCTAAAACTACAAAAATGTGTATGTACATAAACATCTGTACAAATAAATCTTAAATCCTCCTCCTGCAGGACCAAACACATGAAAGTGATGAACCCTTAAGACAGTGTGCACATTGTAGTGTTTTGTTCTGTTTTGTTTGAACAGAGTCTTATTATATATCCTTAGCTGGCCTGGAACTCAGTATAGACATGTTATGGTCTCAAAACTCATGGAGAGTCAGGTGGTGGTGGCACACGCCTTTAATCCCAGCTCTTGGGAGGCAGAGGCAGGTGGATTTCTGAGTTCAAGGCCAGCCTGGTCTACAGAATGAGTTCCAGGACAGCCAAGACTATACAGAGAAACCCTGTCTCGAACCCCCCCCCCAAAAAAAAACAACTCATGGAGATTCACCTGTTTTTGCCTCCCTAGTGCGGGAACTAAAGCATGTACTAAAACAAACAAGCAAAAGACCTGTAAGACAAACAGACAAAAAAATGCCCCAAAAGTCTACGAAAATACCATTGAGTTCATTTTGTGTTGACCAACTACACCTGGGCATGGGATCTGCCCTTGAGTGTGCTTGATATACTCAGTGGCATTCCATGGGAAAACATGGGAAAAAACTGTCCCTTTGCCAGTGGGTATCAGTTGCAGAGAGCATCTTGGTTTGGGGTGGGACACTTTGTTCACTTCCCCTTTCAGTGCTGGGACCTGGTCGGTCTTGAACCTGTGCAGGCCCTGTGCATACTGTGAGTTCATATGTGTATCAGTCCTGTTGTGTGTGGAAGTCACTATTTCTATGGAATCATCTCTCACCTCTGGCTCTTTTTTTTTTTTTTTTTTTAAAGATTTATTTATTTTATGTATGTGAGTTCTATAGCTGTCTTCAGACACACCAGAAGAGGGCATCAGATCCCATTCAGATGGTTGTGAGCCACCATATGGTTGCTAGGAATTGAACTCAGGACCTCTAGGAAGAGCAGTCAGTGCTCTTAACCGCTGAGCCATCTCTCCAGCCCTCACTTCTGGCTCTTAAACATCATTTTACCTTCTTTTCTGCATGGATCCCCGAGCCCTTTGGTGAGGGTTTTGATCAAGACATTCTATTTAGGAGTGAGTAAGGTTGCCATGTTTTTTAAAAAGTCTTGAAAGAGCAGCCTCCAGGATGACAGGCTGAGGAGCTGGGGTAGACAAAGCTTTAGGTCAAGAAACAAAGAGAACCAAGGACAGTGCCCTGGGAGCTTCCAGGTTAAGGGCCCTAGAACAACACACGTAGGAGGAACTGATAGAGACAGAATCAGAAATCCGGTCAGTGATGTATTCTGCAAGGCCAGAGAAGAGAGTGTGACTCCCCTGCTCTTCAGATACACATTTCTCTTTCCATGTATATATTGGATCCTGAGTATCTCTGCCTTTGTCCGCATTTCTCATGCTGGTCTTTTCCCTTCTACATGTGCCATAAGGATCAAACTTAGGGCTTCATGTTTGCCAAAAAAAAAAAAAAAAAAAAAAAAAAAAAAAAAAGAAAAATAACAAAAAAAAAAAAAAAAAAAAAAAAAAAACAAAAAACAACTCCACTTTAGCCAAACAGTGGTGGCACAGACCTTTGATCTCAGCACTTGGGAGGCAGAAGCAGGTGAATCTCTGTGAGTTCAAGACCAGCCTGGTCTACACAGTTCCAGGACTGCTAGAACTACACAAAGAAACCGTGTCTCAAATAAATAAATAAAAACCCCAGATGTGCTCTGAATATAAAATCTCTGATAGGTGTATTATAAAAGTTTCTCTTGAGTTGCCATGTATCTCTTAGTTTAGAAAACGTTTTAGAGACTACTTGTTTCTCCAAGTTTATCAGACTACTTGTAATCTCCAAGTAGGCAGATCTGGCTATACTCTGCTATATTGCTTCTGGTTTTGTATCTTACACAGAGGCCTTTCCCACCCAAGACATAAAAAGTATTATTCTAAGCTGGGTGTATTGGCACACACCTTTAATCCCAGCATTCAGGAGGCCAATTTCTGAAGCCTGTCTGGTCTACAGGGCAAGTTCTACAGAGAGAAACCGTGACTCAGAGAAACAAGGACAAAAGCATTCTTCTAAAACAATCTGGGTTTTGTTGTTGTTTTATGTGGTTTGGTTTGGGGCCTGTTTGTTTGTTTTGTTTGGTTTGGTTTGTTTTTTTTGAGACAAGGTCTCACTATGTAGCCCTAGCTGTCCTGGAACTCTGCGTAGAACAGGCTGGTATGAATTCACAGAGCTGAGTGCTAGAATTGAAGTCTGGTGCCACCACACCTGGCTTTGGCTTTCGAGTTAGAGACTCAGTACATAGCCCAGGGAACCCTCACTCTTGTTATTATTCTCCGGTCTTAGCCTCCCACATGACAAATACGCCTCGTTTGCTCGCTTAGACTTACTTACTTACTGTATATGCATTGTCTTAGTCAGTGTCCTCTTGCTGTGGAAAGACACCATGACCTTCAGAGGTTTAGTTTACTGTTAGGGTGGGAAATCTAGAGCCATGCAGACAGACACCATGCAGGAGAAGTAGCTGAGAGTTCTACAGACATCAGGGAGAGAGAGAGCCACCAGGCCCAGCTTGGGATTTTGAAACCTCAAAGCCCACCCCCAATGACACATGTCTTTCGGCAAAGGCCACATCTACTCTAATAAATAGTGCTATTCCTAAGCATTCAGATATATGAGCCAGCTTATGGGTGTCACTCCTATTCAAACCACCATATGTATGAATGCTTTGAACACATATATGTCTGTGCACCAAACCTAGAACAGGGCATTGGATCCCTCAGAATGAGCGTTACACACAGTTGTGAGCTGCCATGTGGATGCTGGGAATCAAACCTGAGTCTTATGAAAGAGTTCAAGTGCTCCCATCCCCTGCATATACAACCCAGGACCCCCTGCCTGAGAGTGACATCACCCACAGTAGGCTGGGCCCTCCTACATCAATCATTAATCAAGAAAAAGTTCCACAGACTTGCCCACAGGCCGGTCTGCTAGAGGCATAGTCTCGACTAAGGTATTTCTGTTCATCCCAAAGATTAGAAGAGAAAGACCACTGACTCAAATCATTATGGCCAAATTAATTAAAGCAAGCACTTAATTAAAGTAAGCCTTTTAGCTTTTGCACAAAGGCTACCTCCCCCAAGGTGGGGTTCAAGAGGTCAGCATTGTATGTGAGGAAGACAAGGGGTAGGGTGTTTCCAAATGAGGGATTTGGTGGGCAGAATTGATGAGGTTACAGGAGCACAACACAAACACGGGTTATTTCTAATGACCTAAAACAAAGATGTGGTTGCAAGGTGGGCATACCAAGGTAGTTATAACAACAGGCAATTACATCTAGGTTTGTTTCAAAACAAACCTTTTGAAACAAAGGTAGTGTTACAAGATGGTTATAAATAACTTTTTGAAACAAGGACATGATTGCCATTCCTGGAACAGGCAGTACAGATCCATCTGTAGTTAAGGCTACAGGTGGGATAGAGCCCAGTACTTGAGAAACAGAGGTTTAATCATAAACAGGAATAAACCTAGTTTGTCTTTACTATAAGATGATGTTTAAGACTAAGATGGAGCCTTAGGCTTGCCTAAGGCTGGTTCTTCAGTTTCCTCTCCCCAGAAGACCCTAGTTTGTGTCATGCTGACAAAAAAACTAACCAGCACAATAATATTTTTAATATATGATTAAATATAATACTAAAATTAAATATAAAAATAAAACTTACTATCTTTACCGTATTTATGTATATTTTTGCTGTGTTATGAATAGATGTCAGGAACCAGGCCTTTGCACATGCTAGGCAAACGGTCTACCACTGAGACACACCTCAGGCCCTTTTTTATTTTTTTGTTGGTAGTAGTTTGGGGTTACTTGTTTGAGACCGGGTCTTACTCTACAGCCTAGGCTGGCCTCGAACTGTCAGTGGTCCTCAGTCCTCCTCCTTGAGTTTACAGAGTACAGGACCGAGACCAGTTTCCCTTCTGCTACTTGAATGTGGCTACTAGGAAATTTTTAATTCTGTTTGTGGCTATCATCCACCATGTTTCCTTTGGCTAAATTGGAATCCTCTTCAGGAGATGATACAAGAAATTTCTCACAATACTGTTTCTGAAGATTTAGTGGTGGGGCTAGCTGCCTTACGTGTCATATGATGTCAACCTTTGTCAGGGTTTTGGTGGCTCACAAATTTAACATGCCACAGCTATGAAAAAAAAATGTGTGTTAGGGGATCAGTAGAGGAAACAAAGTTTCTAAAAAGGCCCTGGAGAGATGGCTCTGAGATTAATAACATTGCCTGCTCCTGTAGAGGACCCAGGTTTGACTCCCAGGTTTGCACCCACATGGCAGCTCAGGACCATCTGTTCAGGGGATCTGATGGCCTCTTCTGTCCTGCACGGGCACCAAGCAGGCAAATGGTGTACAGACAGGCAAAGTTCCCATACACATAAAACTCTGCAGGTTGCAACGTTGGATTTTAACATGCCGGTAGTGGCGCTTCATACTGGGATGCAGGGCAAGGGGAGACCAGCTATGTTGGTTTTGAAAATACAATCCTCAGAGCGATTTTATTCCAGGTCTTTGGAACGGAAGGTCGTGTGGGGTCACATTTCTCTCCCTGTCCTGGCACTAAGGGCTGTAGGTCTGGAGCTTGTCCTATGACAGGAAGAAGAAATGGGTCCCCAATAGCAGTATATAAAAGTTCCTAACATACCACAGGAACTGGGCAAAATGTTGAAAGAAAAGAGCAGTCGTGGTTCCTACTTCAGTCACTGCACTCAGGTGTGGCTAGTGTCCTCCTTCACACACAGCTGAACCTCTTAGACCCCCATCCCTATCCTTAGTTACCCTTTTGCAATCCCTACCTGGTGGGCCTAGGGTGATAGTTAAAACATCGAAGGCTGCTCTCAGCTCCTACATCCTGTACTAAACCCCACAACCTGTCCCAGAAGCCATACCTTCACTACAGAATTTGAAAAAGAATTCTCAACTGCCCACTAGGTCCTTCCCAGCTCATTCCAGGAAAACAGACTCGGCTGCGAGGTGATTAGGTCATTAGAAAACACTCATTGTAAACTAATAGCAAATTCAGCCTCTTTCACCTTCAAAGAAACACTAAATATGGTGCTATTAACCCCAAATTAGCCAAGTGGGTGTGAGATTTTTCCCTAATTGGGTTCTCTGGTGGCATGTCCCAACTGCGTATTGCAGAAATCCTTGCCTAAATCTAAGCGTCTAATTCTCAGGAGAATATTAGGCCCAGTGGGGTCACATCTAAACTCTGGCGCCCCAGAACCCAGCAGTTCCGCTGTGCCTCCCAAAGGGCAGCTGGCGAATGACTGCAGCTGCTCTGTGCTACCCAGGGGCGATGACAAGGAGACTGGATGATCAGAGTAGTCCCTGAGGGAGCTTCTACTTCTATGTCTCTGCCACTCAACTGAACCTGTGACCTTAGAAGAGTTAAGGAACTTTTCAACGCTTGGGTCTGTAAACCGGACAGGGAACGCAGTGCTCACAGCACACTTGGCGAACGTCCTGGGCTCAAGCAGAGCGTCGCACTGTCCCTTTACTGGTGAACGTGCATGATGGTAAACGTCGAGGGCTCCTTACGAGGCCACCCTAGGGGGTAGAGGGCTGCTCCAACCTCCAAACCCTGTCGCAGGAGGCAATATCCTAGAGGCCAGGATTCTCCTGTCAATGGGAGCTGGGGGTGGGGGGCGGGGCGGTACGTGTGAAGCAGGGGGTTGACCCAACTCTCCGAGTCACCCTAAGAAGCCAGGCGGGCAGAAGTAGCTGGTCCAGCCTCAGCCTCAGCCCCGCCCTTGGTCCCGCCCTCCCGGAACCGGCGCCCCCATTGGTGGCGTCTGGCGGCGCTGCCGCTGTTATTTTTCGAATATATAAGGAGGTGGAGGTGGCAGCTGCCCAGCTCCGCGTCCTTCCCTCCCTTCCTCCCCACATCCCTCTCCTCACTCCCAGGCCCATTGCTCTTCCTCCCTCCTTCCCCTCCCTCCTTCCCCTCACCCTAGGCTCACTCTCGGAGCCGAGCCAGCTGGGTCGGCGTCTGCTGGCCGCTGTGCTGTGGCCCTCTAGATAGCTTTTGCCCTCCCCGCCACGATGGAGGTACCCCCGCAGAAGTCTGCGCCGGGCTCAGCTCTCAGTCCTGCCCGCGTGCTGGGTGGCATTCAGCGGCAGCGCCACCTCTCAGGCTTTGAGTTTGAGTCCGATGGCTTCCTGGGGTCTCCGGAGTCTACAGCTTCCTCCTCTCCGGTTACCACTCTTACCCAGACTATGCACAACCTCGCTGGGCTCGGCAGGTAGGATGCCCCAAGGGGGCTGGGTGTGGTGGTGGTGGTGGTGGAATGGGAGGCCCGGACCAGGAGAGACTAGGCACCAGAGCCTAGAAGTGCAGAACTCCAACCCCTTTAGCCTTGTTTCAGCGACGTGGGAGGAGTGTGCTCTATGCGACTTACACCCTAGAGATGACCGTGGAAGGATCATTTACCTCATTGTGCTTCCTGCACACTATCCTTAGGCAGAGGATCGTGAGGTTGGCATAGAAGTGGGTCTTAAAAGGTTGTGCCCTGCTCTTTGAAAGCACCCAGTATCTCCCAAACTCCCCTAAGGCTTAAACTAACAAAAGACTGGCCACCTCCTTAACGTGCCTGTGGGGTCCCAGGTGGGTGGTCCAGCTGCACTAGAGAGCCAGGTCTTGCTTAGCCTTTGCCTCCAGGAAAACGCTGGATAAGTGAAAATGTGACAAGCAGGAGAAGGGTCTACAGAGCTTCTGGGCTGTCTGCTGCCCATCCTCCTCACTCTTCCAGACCCTTAGGAGGGTCTTTCCTGAACCAGGCAAACCAGAGAAGACCCCCCTCAGGCCTCAGTGGAATGAAAATCTTTGACCTGAGATACAGGCTAGTCCTAGGATCACCTCTCCGTGATAATGGGCCCTTCATAGTTAGGGAATACATGGGAGCATGGACCCACCAGCTTTCAAATCCAACAGCCATTTCTTTTTCTCCTCCTCTGTGCCTCTTCTCCTTTCCTAGTGAGACCCCAAAAACTCAAGTAGGAAGCCTGTCGTTCCAGAACAGGCTGGCAGACCTATCCCTGTCCAGGCGCACCTCTGAGTGCTCCCTGTCATCTGAGTCCTCAGAATCTTCTGATGCAGGTAAGGTCCAGGGCCCCTAGCAGGGGTCCCACACCACCACCACCACCACCACCACCAGAGATCAGGGAACTTCCTGGACCTTCTAAATTCTCTGCCCATCAGATCACCGTCCTTTCCACAGCCTGATGGGCCCAGAGTCTTTTCCCACCTTGCCTTCAAAACTATGAAGAAAACAAACCTCTGGTGGGGCTTACCACCCAACCTAAACTGGGAGCCTAAGGAAGGATGGCTCTTGGTAGGAGATGGTATCTTACCTATCCGAAACCTAGCGGTGAAGCCACTAAACTACAGCTCCACCCAGAAGGCACTCAGTACCAAAAGTCGGCCCTGGTGGAACATTCTCTTAAGCTGTAACTTTTCTCCTTAGGAAACCGTTTTCAAATACTTAGGAAGCGTTGTACTTAACAAACAAAAACAAAACAAAAAAGTGTAGATACCTTTTCCATAGTAAGTAGAGAATGTAGCCCTGTGTCCTTGGGGGGCAATGTCCCATGCTTAGGGTTCATAAGGAAGTTTTGTTTCATTAAAGTGTGTCTTGATCTTAAGTAGAAAGAGGTTTCTCCTTGGGGAGAAGGTAAGCAGGGAGGGCTGCTGCTGGCAAGCCAAGGTTCTGTCCCACCAGGTCTCTGCATGGACTCCCCCAGCCCCGTGGACCCGCAGATGGCAGAGCGCACGTGAGTGGGGAAGGGAGGGGTCCCACCACAGAGGGCTTGGTACCTGCCTTTAAGGACTGATCTTTCTTTTTTACTTTTAACTATGTGTTATATGTTTCTCTACATGGGGATGTGTGTGTGTAAACGTGTGGTCCTATAAAGGCCAGAGAGGAACCCTTGGGACTGGAATTCCAGGTTGCTGTGAGTTGCCATATGTGGGTGCTGGGTACTGAACTCAGGTCTCTGCAAGAATAACAAATGTTCTTAAGTCACTGAGCCACTCAGTCACTCTCTCCAGCCCCCCAGTATCCTGCTTTCTTACAGGGAAACCAAATAATCAGCAGGCTCCACAGGCTCCCCATTGTGAGGGGTTGGTTTCTCCCTAAGCCTTGAGAACTGGCTCCCTATTTAGAGAAGGGCCAGATATCATAGAAGCCAGATGAACATGGGCTCAGGACCAGAGGTCACAGGAGCAATGGCCTCTGGGAAAGTACACCCCAGTATTCGCTATCACTGTCATTTGGAAAAACAATGTCCCTCGTGTTCCCATTTTTCTTTTTCCCCTGTACACATTCTTCGTGCATGTGAAGGTTTTTCCAACGTAAAAATATGGTCCTTCTGGGTGTGGTGGCCCATATCTGTAATCCCAGCACTCAGGAACCTCAGACGGAAAGATAGGCAGCTCAAGGCCAATATGGTAAGATCAGATCTCAAGACCGAGGCCAGGCAAAAATCGCGTTTGCAGGCTGGCCAGACTGGATTGCCTCAGCAGCAGCTCCCAGTCCTTAGTGACGCTTGATGCTTTTCACCAGGCTCTTTGCCCTGGGGAGTGGAGAGAGAAAGCTCTTCCTTGGCTGTACGGCACAGTAGAGCCCTCTAGAGCACACCTGTTCCCATCCAGCTGCTGGAGTAGCTGTCAGTCATTAGGAGGGACAGCTGGGCACTGCCAGCCAGAGCTTCTGGCTTCGGGTGGCCGTTACTGTCTCCTCCTGATGCCTTTGATCAGACTGTGCTGGTCTCGGGGTTTATTCACAAACAGGAAACCGAGAATTGGGTGGGGATGGGAGGAGTGTAGGTTGTTTTTTTTTTTATTTTTGGTGACAATACAGATCTCTCACCCCTAAGACTCTGCTACAAATTGTACACTGGCCTCTCTGAAGGCCACTAAGAGCCTCTCTAGTCTGCACTTACTTTTGACTACTTACGGTTTCTCAGAAAGAAGCTGGTCTCTCTCTCTTTCTCTCTCTCTCTCTCTCTCTCTCTCTCTCTCTCTCTCTCTCTCTCTCTNTGTGTGTGTGTGTGTGTGTGTGTGTGTGTGTATGTAAGCTCCACACGACAGGTGCTCCAGCCACATTGGAAGGCAGGGCCTGTATGTAGAAGCTGATGCTTCAGCTTCAAATGGAACATCTGTTGGAATTCCTTGCCGGCTGGCCTCTTCTAAGACAGAAGGAAGGGGTGGAACAGAGGTTGGGTCTTAGAAAATTCCATAGGAGGGAGGAAAGAATGTAACCCTGGATACTGGTCGCTCAAGGGTCTGCTGGGCTGATCCAGAAAGACAGACACCAAAGCAGCCCCTGTCCTGGAGGGAGCCAGGCCAGTTTTTTCCTAGCAAAAAGGGAAACCCAGCATTGCTGGCATCCACCCCCAGGGTCACCCACATTACAGGGTACCTTTATTCTGTTGTCATGGGATGGATCAATGCTTTTCGTGGTGGCCATATGGCCCCACTAAGGTAATTTGCATACAGGTGGAAAGCCTGTGCTAGTGTGTGCAGGCTGGCGAGACTGTTGCCTTGGTGATATCTTAATGACCCTGTGACCTGCCCCAGCTGTCTCCATCACTGCCTTTCTCTGGGCCTGCTTTTCATTCAAGGCAGTCCTTACAATCCCAAGCTGCCTCAAACCTTTCCTCCTTGGTCCCTGGTCCCACCAACAGTGTGCCCTTTTCCATTCTCCCCTCCCCTAGCCTGGCCATTAGCCCTTGTCCTTGTCCTTATTGCTGGCCCTTTGGGGATGGGCCTGGCTTGGGCCTGAGGCTTGGGGTAGATGTTGGGCTACAGGAGAAATGGGTCATTTCTGCTCTCTTCTAGGTTTGAACAGGCCATTCAGGCAGCCAGTCGGGTCATTCAAAAGTGAGTCTTTCCATCCTTCCCTAACCTCTTCTGCTGTCTCATGCAATGCAGATGCCCTGGGTGTGAGGAAATCCTGCCTGCTTTAAGTCGCTGCCCCCCCCCCCCGCGCCCCTGCCATTGCATAGCTCTGAACCGTTTTTTGTTTATTTGTTTGCAGTGAGCAGTTTACCATAAAACGCTTCCGATCCTTACCAGTGAGTGTCCTCTAAGGCCTGACAGGGAGCTTAGGCATCCTGGCCGGCATGGACATCATGGGGGTACCTGAGAGAGGTGTTTGAAATAGCCAGGCATTCCTGGACCAGTTGGGGGAGGTCGGGTTTCATCTGGTGGGCTGCGGAGTCGGAGCAGGGTAGCAGAAGGTAACATTCCTGGGTGATACCCAGAATGCAGCCTTTAGTAATTACTGCCCTGTCTGGTTCCCTAGGTGAGGCTGCTGGAACACAGCCCTGTGCTACAGAACATCACCAACTCCCGAGCACTGGACAGCTGGAAGAAAACTGAAGCAGGCTACCGAGCCACCACCGCCAGTAGCCCTGGGGAGGACAAAGAGAATGTGCGCTTCCAGAGACCAAGATGGAGGAACTCCAGGGAGAGAAGGGTACCCTCAGTTTATCCTGATATTTCCTCTCCAATCTTGCCCACAGGATGGATATATCTTCAAGATGCCACAGAAGCTCCCTCACGCCAGCCCTGCCCAAGCTTTGGCAGAATGGGCCAGCCGCAGACAGGCCTTTACTCAGAGGCCCAGCTCAGCCCCTGACTTGATGGTACATAAGGAAAATAAGGCCAAGAGACAGCTCTGGGGAGAGGTGGTGGCTGGAAAGATGGCTCAGTGGTTAAAAGCACTGGTTGCTCTTCCAGGGGACCTGGTTCAATTCCCAGCACCCAACCCACCTTACAACCCTCTATAATACCAGTCCCAGAGGACCTAACACCCTCTTCTGGCTTCTGTAGGCACTATTTGGAAATGGTACACAGACATATGTGCAGGCAAAATACCTGTATACATAAAATAAAGTAAAAAATAAATTTATCTGGGTGTGGTGGTGTCTACCTTTAATCCCTTCACTTGGGAGGCAGAAGCAAGGGAATTTTTGAGTTCAAGGATAGCCTGACCCTACAGAGTGAGTTCTAGGACAGCCAAGGCTACACAGAGAAACCCTGTCTCAGAAAAAATAAAATCAAACAAACAAACAAATAAATAAATATAAAAGCTATAAATAAATAGCTGGGCGGTGGTGGCGCACGCCTTTAATCCCAGGACTTGGGAGGAGGCAGGCGTATTTCTGAGTTCGAGGCCAGCCTGGTCTACAAAGTGAGTTCCAGGACAGCCAGGGCTATACAGAGAAACCCTGTCTCAAAAAAAAAAAAAAAAAAAAAACCTATAAATATATATCATTTACTTATATATAAATATGTTCATATATTTATAATATAAAATAATTTTAAGATATAAATAACTAAAAGCTAAAAATTTTTAAAGAGGTAGTGGGAGAAGAAAAGGGTGGTCTAGATTCCTTCCTCATCAACCACCCAGGTACTAGAGGAGACTTATCCTCAGAAGGAGTGACAGGTCCCCACCTGAGTATTCTGTGCTTGTTGTCATTTGGACAGTGTCTTACCACTGAGTGGAAGATGGAAGTAGAGGAGCTGAGCCCTGTGGCACAGTCTTCTTCTTCCTTGACTCCTGTTGAAAGGGCTTCTGAAGAAGATGACGGATTTGTGGACATCCTGGAGAGTGATTTAAAGGTAAACAGCCTTGGTCCACAAGGCCCCTACTCGCTCCCCGTTTGGATGGCCTAGACTATCAGCAAGACTACAACCTCATCCAATGCCAGAAGAATTTGAGGGAACTGATATTAACCAATCAGAAGACCAGGTGGGCTGGTGCTATGAAGGAATGGAGGCTGGGAATGACAAAGGTACTTCTCCTGGCTCAGGGCAAGCCCCAGCAGCAGCACCAGCAGCAGCAACAGCAGCTGGTGTCCGTGCAGCTCTTTGGGGTGGACGGTGCTGCCATAAGTCAACAGTGCTGGGGACAGCCTATTGTTTCTGGGAGAATAAGCAAGAGAAGACTCTCCGCGGTTAACCCATGCTTGTGTTTGTGATTCGTCCTTACTGCTTTGACCTCAGGATGACGAGAAGGTCCCCGCAGGCATGGAGAACCTCATTAGTGCCCCACTGGTCAAAAAGCTGGATAAGGAAGAGGAGCAGGTGAGGCCCGGTAGCGCTCCCTTGGAGATTAGGGGACGTGGGGTGGAGGGACCAGGTGCTCTGACTCCCACCATGTTACTCTTGCCAGGATCTCATCATGTTCAGCAAGTGCCAGCGGCTCTTCCGCTCCCCATCCATGCCATGCAGTGTGATCCGACCCATCCTCAAGAGGCTAGAGCGGCCCCAGGACAGGGATGTGCCCGTCCAGAGCAAGCGCAGGAAAAGTGTGACACCCCTGGAAGAGCAGCAGCTTGAAGAACCAGTTAGTTCCTTCCTCCGTGGGCTGGGCTGTCACTGCTCACCTGGGGGTGGGTTTGGGCTGAAGATGCTCTGGGTATACTCTCTCGGCTAGATGTGTAGCAGTGGGTAGTGGGCAGGTAGTAGTTTAGGTGGCAGGGAAAGAAGGTCTCAACCAAATAGCGCTCAGAGACAGTGTTTTCCCTGACCCTGGCCTCCGTCTGCCTCGCTTTCCAGAAGGCCCGTGTCTTTCGCTCAAAGTCGCTGTGTCATGAGATTGAGAGCATCCTGGATAGTGACCACCGTGGACTGATCGGAGATTACTCTAAGGTAGCATTCTAGGACCGCAGGAGGCTTCTGTTTTATCTGCTCTGGACCCGTAGTGCAGGAGTTATCTGTCCCCAGAGGTCCCCTCTTCCCTCTGTATCTTTCCGTTCTTGTTCCTATGCAGACTCTTCCTCTGGCTCCCCTTCTGATGCCACCTCAAATCTGTCCAGGCATCTGCCATATCTCAGCCTTGACAAACATTTCCAAATGAATCTCTGGTATGCAATCTCCTGCCTCAGCCCCTGGCTTTCAAACCCAAGAGCAGGAAACAAGAAAGTCTAGGGCTTTTCCTTCCTCTTTTACCCTCAGAAGGTTCTTTCCCTGGGCACAGGCCCTCAGAGGTTCCACTCAGAGCTGAACCTAAAGGTCAAAGCTGGTGTTGCCTCTGTCCTTCCAACCTTCGCCCCTTGCTGCGTTTCCTTTCCCTGACTCTGACTCATGCTCTCCTTCAGGCCTTCCTCCTGCAGACTGTGGATGGCAAACACCAAGACCTCAAGTACATCTCACCAGAAACTGTAAGCAGGGTTGAGCCACTCTCCAGGTGCATTGGGGACCATCTTTTTTGGCTCTTGTCTTCCCCTGGGGATGGGCTGCATGCACAGACCATCAGAAGACAGAGGGGAAACCTTGGCTACCAGCCTCACCTGCTGGCACCAACTCTGATGGCCTCCTACAGATGGTGGCCCTGTTGACAGGCAAGTTCAGCAACATCGTGGAAAAATTTGTCATTGTGGACTGCAGATACCCCTATGAGTATGAAGGCGGGCATATCAAGGTGAGACGGATGCTGGTAAGGCCAGACCCTCCATTCAGACTCCTTGCCAAGAAGATGAATAGTAACCTTCCATGGTGAATTTCCCATGGGGAGGACTCTGCACAGCAAGAAGTGGGGTTGCTTACCTGGGAACTGAACAAGAAGGGGCGTGGTCCAGGCTACAGCTTGACCCCCAGATCCTCTGACAGAATGCTGTGAACCTGCCCCTGGAACGGGATGCCGAGACCTTTCTGCTGCAGCGTCCCATCATGCCTTGTAGCCTGGACAAGAGAATCATCCTCATTTTCCACTGTGAATTCTCATCTGAGCGTGGACCACGAATGTGAGTCCTAGCTCTGTCCCGCCCTTGTGGTCAGTGGTCAGTCGGCACCCACCCTAGGCTTTCTCTGCCTGCTACTGAGTGCTAGAGCATCTCGCTGCATGTGATAGTTTGGAGCCGAGCTTAACTCTCCTGCCGTAGACAACACATCTTACCATTGTCTTCTTTCTGTCCACATCATCGGACCATCTTTTGGCCATGACTGCAAAATTGGTGCCAAGTCTAGTAGCATCCTTAAAATCTGAGGACACAGTTTAAGCCACACTCTCAGTGACACTCAAGCACTTGGTATCCTGTTCCCGTGCTGGCGACCACTGGGGTCCGTTACCTTTCTTCAGCATTCTTTCCTCTGCCTATGCATTCATGATCTTTTCTGGTTATTCCTCTGCCTCCTGGTCCAGGGTAGCCACCAGCTCCGCCTGGCAGCTGTTAGCATCTGTCTCAGTGGGCCAGAATCTCTTTCCCATTCCTTGTACAGGGACCTCATCTCTCCTGCACTCCCCTCTGCTCTGGGGTTCCAGCTTTCTCATCTGGTTCCTGCTGGGCAATGGACCACTTTTCCATCCTTCTGTTCCTCCCTTCCTGTTCTCCCTTGAGTCCTTACTACATCTGGTCCAAGAGACTGGAGTATGTGTGGTTTTTTCCTAGATCTTTCACATATATTAGGTAAGCACTCTTACCAGTGAGGGTTATCCCCAGTCCCTCTCACTACCTTTTATTATTTGTTTGTTTGTTTGTTTATTATGGTATGCATGTGGAAGCCAGAGGATGACTTTAAAGAATCAGTTTTCTTCTGCCGCATTTACAGGAGTTTTGGGGATTGAGCCCAGGTTGCCAGGGTTATTCAGCAAGTGCTTTTACCTGCTGACCCATCTCACTGCTCCCTACCCCCCTTTTAAAGAAGTTTATTTTGGTCCAGGCAGAGGTGGTAGTGGTGCACACCTTTAATCGCAGCCCTTGGGAGGCAGATTTCTGTGTTCAAGGCCAGCCTGGTCTAGAGAGCAAGTTCCAGGACAGCCAGGGCTACACAGAGAAACCTTATCTTGAAAAGAAAAGACTATATGAAAACACTTTGCCTATATGTATGTGTGTACTCCATATGCATGCTTGGTGCCTACAGACATCAGAAGAGAGTCTTGGATCTCCTAGAGCTGGTGTCAGATATGATTGTGAGCCACCATATCGGTGCTGGGAATTGACCCTACAGTCTTTGCAAGAGCCACAAATGTTCTTAACTACTGATACGTCTCTTCAGCCCTTAGCCCTTAAAAATTGTGTGTGTGTGTGTGTGTGTGTGTGTGTGTGTGGTATACATGGATGTGGTACATACATGTGTGCATATAAGTACATGCATGCAGAGAGCCAGAGTAGGCTCTCTTATACATCCTGCTGTATACTCTCCACCTAATTCCCTTGAGACAGGGATTCTCACTTGGACTTGTGACTGTCAGCCTAACTCCAAACAATCCTCCTGGTTTTATCCCCTATCCCCAGTGCTGGGGTTACAGGCTTTTTGTCATGCTGGGGATTTAAACTCAGGTCCTCATGTCTACTCAGCAGGAGCTCTTACCCACTGAGCCATCTCCCACCCTTACCTTTTATTTTGAGACAGGGCTTCCTAAAATCCAAGCTGGCCTTAAGCTCTTTTTTGTAGCTCAGGCAGGTCTTGAACCTATAATCCCTCTGCCTCAGAATTCTATGTAGCTAGGATTACAGGCTTGTACCACCAGGCCAGGCTCTTGAGTGGACCTTGACTGTGTCACCTCTCTTGCTTCCTCTTTCCTGGGACGTGTCATAGAGTGCTGTGACAGAGGTTATGAAACAGCTTTCCAGAAACAGCGGCCACTCCTGGTTTACCTCTGCCTTCACCCAAGTGCCCTCTACCCAGTAGAGTGCCGAGTAGGTGACATTCCTGAGCTGAGGAGGCCGTGCACTTGGAAGGCTCTTAAAGCAGTGTGTACAGAGCGTGGCCTCTTCCTGACATGTGGCCTGCCCTGAACTTCCTCTCATGCCGCTCCAGGTGCCGCTTCATCAGGGAACGGGACCGTGCAGCTAACGACTACCCCAGCCTGTACTACCCGGAGATGTACATCCTCAAAGGCGGCTACAAGGAGTTCTTCCCACAGCATCCGGTACCATGGGTGGGATGGCCACAGCTCTCCTGGCATGGACTGTAGGTCCAACTAGGGTCCAACTAGGCTTTAGGCCCTACCCCCACCCCCACCCAGCCCCCAGAACTTCCTCTTTCTCCCATACTGATGGGCTCCCCTCATCTTCCCATCCTCTAGAACTTTTGTGAGCCCCAGGACTACCGACCCATGAACCACGAGGCTTTCAAGGATGAGCTGAGGAACTTCCGCCTCAAGACGCGCAGCTGGGCTGGGGAACGGAGCCGGAGGGAACTCTGCAGCAGGCTGCAAGACCAGTGACAGAGGAGCCAGCCCCAGTCCTGCTGCCATCCTTACCTCGTGAGGCTTGGGAGCCAGTGGGTCCCATGGGCCTGTGAGGCCACCTACCTGCTAGAGGCCTCAGGTGCTATAGGGGGTTGGGGCATGGTGTGGTGTCGCATCTGTCTGCCCCTGTCCTCAATTCTCCTGTCTCACTCCACTTGTTTTCTGTACCTTGGTACTGGTCCCATCTTAAAGAGCTGAACCTGAGGGTGGCTGCCAGCTGAGGAGAAGTCTGTTGTGTTCAGTGGGAGTCCTTTTACAGTCTTTTTCCCTTGTTTGTGTTAGCTCTTTGTCTTCCTGCTTTCTGGGGAGAGCCTCAGCCTGTTAGGGTGGCACAGTAGCTTCTTGCGTGGCCTGGATGCAGGATGCTAATCTGCTGCCCGGGGCTGTATCTGCTCCACTCTCCTGGCCTCTGCATAGACTTATGCTCTCCATTGGAAGCATTAAGTGGTTTCTCTTCTGCTGTAGTCTTCCCTGTAGCTTTCATTTTTGTCTGTCTGCCTTAGCGTGTCTCAGGACACACTGAGAGCTGGGGAGGCCTCCTTGTACAGCTTGGGGCTAGAGATTCAAATATCACTTACTCCTTAGGCCTGGCTTTTGTTGGCCCAGAAAGGGATCTTCTCCTTTAAGGTCCCCAGGGCTAGAGCGAAGGCCTGACTCAGGAGCCTCTGGGAGCCCCATCCTCGCGACTGTGAACCCCAGAGTCTCACTGGTCAGCACTTGCTGCTGGGCAGTGGACCAGTCACCAAGCTTCACTGTTTGATCCTTCTCTGCCTTTCCCTGTCCTCCTTTCCGTATCTGGCCCAGAAGACCTCTTGTATGCGTGGTTTTTCCGTGTTGGACTAGTGACTTGAGTCTAAGCCCTTTGTTGCATGGTCGTGGATGCACAGTGCCTTATATGTATGTATGCACACAAGAAGTATTTTGGTAAGCATGATGGCCTACGGCAGAAGTGTATGTGTGCGTGTGAACAAAGTTGTTAGACTTAGCGTTTGGAAATATTAAAGAAGCATTGTCATGGGAAAAAAAAAAACCAACAACCTCTGGGTTCATAATCTACATATGCTGGAAGGCCCCAGTGAGTCCTCTGTTGGGGCCTTGGTTCAATAAAGCACTGAGCAAGTTGAATGAATAATCTGTTTGTTATGCGGAGCCACTGACAAGACCATGGCAGACTGGAAGGTGGGATGGGGGTAAAGACAGACCAGTGGATGTGGGAAGACCTTCTGGGGGAGGGGCCTTACACTTCATGCTCTCTTCTGAAGTTTTTTGTGCTCTCTCTGGTTTTTTGAAATAGAGGAAGGGTCCTCTCCCTATGTAGCTCAGACTGGTGTCAGACTGGTGTCAGACTGGTGTTAGACTGGTGTCAGGCTGGTGTCAGACTGGTGTCTGCTGTCTTGACCTTCTTGATACTTGGGTTGTAATCATGCACCTCCGCTCCTAGCTGTTGAGTCTCATGCATGACTCTCCTGCTAGGGCTTTGGATCTCCTCCCTCTCCTCCTCCCTCTCCTCCTCCCTCTCCTCCTCCCTCCCCTCCTCCCTCCCCTCCCCTC